>NW_010516951.1:0-18584 GCF_000687285.1 Phaethon lepturus | reverse complement strand
CTCGGGCGAGTGCACGGGGCGGCCTGTGGAGCATGGCTGCTGCAAGCCGGGCAGCGGGGCCTAGGAGAGACCGTGCTGGTCTGAAGGGCCCTTGGCTTGACACATGCACAGTAACGCGCGGGTGCGTGGAAACCCCAGATTTTTAGGCTGCCAGGCATGGAGGACTGAGGTTGTGTAGACTAAGGGGTTTAAGGCAGCAGTTCAAAGGGGTCAGACATCCTCCTCTCGGGAGGCATGTCACACTGGAAGGACGGCGGAGAGCGGAGCAGAGTAAGGCCCCGTGAGAGCCCGTGCCCCTGGGGGGAGGCAGGCAGCAAAGCAGTGCTGCTGCCGGGGGATGTGCAGGGCTCCCCTTCCCTCACAGGCCCCTGCTTCATTCCCTCCCGTGTAACCTCCGGCGTTCGGCTCCCTCAGTGGAGATGTGAGGGGTGAGAAAAAACGGGCGAGGACGCGACAGCAGGGTGCTGAGCAGGGAGATACAATGGCAGCGGCAACCCCTGATGGAGCAACTTAAAGTCAAAGGCTCAGCTCTGCAAATCACAGCTTGTTCGGGTGAGCTGAAGCTGTTGCTGGTGTCAGTGCAAGGTTTACAATCGTATTTCAGCTCTTGTTCTCTTTCACTTTCACAGCTGGTATTTTTGGTAAGTTTTTCTTCCAAGGGTTATTATGGTGTGTGAAACATATGTACGATGCTATTATTGTCTTTCCTTTGAGACAGTACATCCCAAGTAAGACATGACAAGACATGGGATTAGGTTAAAATTAAAGTCTTACCATATAAATTTAAGGTTTTAGTATAGGCTTGCCCATCTGAGATTGTAGCGTCTTTATTCTGAATGCTGTACCTAATACAAAGTAAGATGTAATACCTGCTCTGTGAGCTGATAATATAAAAGGCAGTGCCTTTAAAAAAAAAGGTAGTATTTTCAGCTTTATTTTATAGGTGAGGAACTGGGACACAGAATCAAATTACTCCCATGTCATGCAGACTAGGAATTAACATGTGCCTTGAACTTCCAGTTTCATCTTAACCACAAAAACAATTTGTCTCTCTGAGTAGGGATGGTTTGTTCTGGATTTTAAAACATTTAGTAAATGGAGCGCTAAAATAATTTAAAACTCTTGCTGTGTTATGGTTGCTCTCTAGATGCTCAGACAACTAGCTTTATGGCTGCAGCCTTTTCTTCTCCTGCTGTGGATCAAAATACAAATTTTCTTACCTCATGCAAGACAGTCTTTGCTACGAGTACTTCTTTTCTTCACTGTACCTTGAAGGACAGTTGCATGCATCATCCAAATATGAGCTTTGCACTATTTCTGGTGGTAAAACAACAATAATAAAACTGCCTGGTTCTTTCTCCTGCAGACAAACACCATGGTACTTAATGTGAATGCAATTATTTGTCAGTTGCCACTCCATTGGCTTGTATGGTTCATTCTTATGCTCTTTTTATTAGGGAAAGAAGAAGCTGAGGTTGTGCATGGGACAGGGCTGGCAGTTGCCAGCTAACAGGGATGAGCTTTGGAGTCATCTTTTCCTGTTGCAGAACATAGAACAAGTTGATGATCTAACGGCCAGGTTAGGTCCTGCTGCTGTGACTGGCAGCTCGGTTTTGACCTCTGAGTTGCTGCTGGAGCTGAGGTTTTTCTGAAACACTGCCATGCTGAAGCAGCTGCTGAGCCATCTGGATTGCCATTCACTTGTCCTGCTCGAAGCCTGATCTACCTTCATATTTAGGAATGCACTAATTACACCTCGAGAGCTGAAAGCAGCATCTCAGGCAGATTTTGGTAGGGGCAGCTATTTTTACCAGCTATTACAGCAGAAGACTTCGGGTTAGGTTGTCTGGATGCCGGTGCCTTTTCAGCGATTTGTTTCTCATTTCTTAATACAACAATATTATTCTGGATACCTAAGCTTCTTACAGGAAAAGCATTGGGAGGAGGGTGTTAAAATGAAATTAGGGGATAACAAGTTTATACTCGTTTCTTCTGCTCTTTCCCCCACACAGCTGTAAGAGACAGGATATTGAGCGAGTCAGACCTTTGGGCTGGGCTAAAAAGGTCACTCACCTCTTCGCACCTCACAAAACCAAGTTCCCTCACACCCGAAGTGGGGTAGCACCACTTGCCCTCCCTTGCTCGCCCGCGCGGTGTCTGGGTTTGCTTTCCTTCCTGAGCTGGACACGTGAGTTCAGTGAGAGCTCACACACCAAAGCACAACAGAGAATGGTAAACCTGCCTGTTTGGTTTCATCTGGTTTCACCGGTTTGCAGACAGGCTGAAAAGAGTTTTCAGCCTGAAACGGTGCCTTATAGCAGAGGAGTTACTTTTTAGCATCCTTGTACACAAAATGGTTGCAGCTCTTCTGAAGCAAGAAACCCAGCTCACCTCTCCCCCAGCTCTAGTCCAACCTGGCAGCACTGGAAACATGGACCCGCTTTAGGTCGCCTGGGCTTTGGCCAACACGATCTGCATCTGAAAGGGAAATGCTGCCAGAGCAGTTAAATTTAGCCTTATTAATTATTCCTGGCAGCTCACACAGTGTCAATTAAACAAGGATTTACATTCCCTAATGATTTTAGCATAATTTTCACTTTCAATCTGTTTAAGTCCTAAATATGCAATCTGTCTATTAGAAGATGGTCGCTTCCCCAAATAATTTAAATTCATGTTATTTCAGGAGTGAAAAGAAGGGATTTTTTTACTGTAAGAAATCATTAGTATATATGCTTTTAGCTAGTCTTTTTTATTAGATTTCCACATGCTACCTTTTTTTGGTTGCTTTTTTTTACTTGCTGTCAAACTCTAGAGAGCCTTTAACTCTCGCTCTCTCTTTGTTGGAGTTAAGGTAAGAAAAAATGTGCTTTTTTGTGTTTATTTTTGTTTTCCAAGGTGAGGAGTACAGCTAGACCGCAGGCAGGTATTGCTGTGTAACCACTCGTTAGAATTGCACCAGGAGCAGGACAGCAATTGGTTTGCCTGTAAGGGAACAGGGGCTTATGCAGAGGTGCGGTGCTGCCCTTGCTTGCTGTTAACCCGCTGGGAGATGGGCGCTGCGTGCGCAAGAAACGGCGTAGCCATGCAGAACCGTTCAGCAGCAGAGCTGTGCTGTTGCTTTGTCCTTCGGTACGCTGCACCGACCGGCGTGGCGTGCCAGCCGCACGCCCTGGGCGAGGGCAGGAGTGGCACCAGCCTTACACTCAAGCAGTGGCTTTTTCTGTGCATGAAGGATGCGTAGGTGGCATTTCTGTGATGGACATTTCTATTATATCTAATATCAGGACTGAAGGAATTTCTGTACTGGCACCCATGGTGGCAGCGAGCGTTGGGAATCAAAGAAGGTGTTGAAAACAAAATTGTTGCTCTGTTATAGCATCATGACATTCTATCGTTGCTGTGGAAAGTAATGTGATGATTAATAAAAATAATTCAGGTTGCTAATTCGCCATCCTTCCATGCGCTGCCTTGTATTGAACTGGTATTGATAATATTAAGTTTCCATTCTTGTCAGTGATAAAGGCAAATCTCTGTAATCTTGTTCAGCCATAAACAGGGTAAACATCTGTGTGCAGGAACTGAGCAGATGAGCAAAAGAAGCCCTCAGAGCTGAGTGGCTAATAGTAATGTTTAAGAGAGTTTTGTTAAAGTCACTGCACAGAGCAGGATTGCTGCTTCCCTTGAAATTAAGCACTCTACTAATACTAGCATGCTCTTTGCATTTGCCAGCATGTTAGTACAGGGGCAGTACCAAGTTCTTGTGAAAAGCATCACATCCTGTATAGCATTTTGTAAATAATCAGAATTTCCAGGCATAGAAGGACTAACAATTTTTTAGTAACAGTAGAATTTATCTGAGGTAGAAAGAAAATTGCTCTCCAGGGATCTGCTGGCTGAGGCGGCGAGGCATGCAAACACACTCCAGAGACATCGAACATTTGGGGTTTTACTGGCACCAGATACCTTGGTGGTTAAGGAAACTGCTCCATCCCGGCACTACAGTTTATATCATAATTGCATTAACAGTTGTAATAGCTCGGTGGGTGTAACTGTGTAGTAAATATAAATTTGTGTCTGCTGTGAATAGGTAAAGCGTGTGTTGAAAGACAGAAGCAGATGTTTCACACTGCTTAATGAACACGTTCCCAAGTTGCCACTTCTTCATCTGCTACATCCACCCCAAGAGATTCGAAGCGTAATGTCTGTAAACATGATCAGGCGTGAGTCAGTAAAACAGTGCAGTATGAAATGGTAAATTGCACATTTATATGCTCATCTACTATAATATACTGGGTCTGGGAAGAATTTTAGCTAGAAAAATCATCACAATATCTTACGAAGGAGCATCATGCATCTCTCCTCTGTTCACTGCATGCTCCTAGGTTATTTTGCTGTGGAAAATACACAAATGTAACACTCATTTCCTTTGTAGTCATACCTGCCACCCCTTGTTCTTACACATTTGCTGATGATAACTAACATAAAGTAAGAGCTGGTATCTCCCAAGAAACACTTCCTTCATCTTCATCTATAGATTCATTTAAATATCAAAAAAATGCTCATGATGACAGTAAAAATAATTATCTCCCTAAATTCAGAACAAGAACCTTTCATTCTTAACATTTTGAGCACCCTTTTATCAAAGAACCTGATTCTCTGCCAATGTGCGTTTTGTGTAGCTGCCCGGACTCGTGCAGAGACTGTGTGCGCACCCGTGTGCAGCCTGTGAGGTGTCCAGTGGTACCCAGAGGGATGAGCTTTTAGGGTCAGAAGGGTCAGGAATTAAATTATTTTGAGAATTTGGAGCTCTTGCTTTGAAACATTAACTAACTTTGGCAAATAAGAGCAGACAAAAAATCCCCTACTTGTCTTTTTGAACAGCACTTTAAAGCTATGCATGGTCAACATGGAGAAAAGGCAGCTTTTAGCAGTTTTAATGGCTCCTCGAGCAATCCCTAGCACTGTGGCTGAAAATTTCATGTGAAGTTTGTTGTTGTCTGCAACATTTGCTTATTACCTGAGTTTGTTATTATTGTTCCTACTGAATTAATGGGCTTTTAGAGCTGAAGATAGCTCCGAGAAAAGGGGGAGTGATCCCTGTTTCATACCCAACATTATACTCGGCAGGGCTGAGCAATGCCAGGAACGTACTAAATACACGTGATGAAGAAGAGTTGGAAATAGGTTGTCACTCATGCTTCAGGCAGATCACGTATTAAAGATGCAGTCAGATTGCGTGCAAAAGGACAAAAGCATCCCTGGCTCCCCTGCAAATTCAGCTGAGGAAGGATGCTGTCATGCACCATAAAAACTGCCTGTGCCCTAACAGGTAACGGCCAAACCCTTACCTCTGAGCTCATTGCCTGACCTTGCATTTAAATATTTTAAATTTTAATTTATTTACTTTTTGCTAGAATAGTTATTTTAGTTTTTGACTATCCAACTGGCATTTTACTTGAATGGAGTACACCTGCATGGCACTTTAAAGATTCCTTCCTACACAGCAATTCCCAGAAGTTTCTGTGCCTTTTGATTTTTGAGAAATCCTCGGCTGGTCTTTGCTCTTTCATGTTTGAACAAGTGCCTGGTGGTTGTCATCCATTGTCATCAGGTTCACACTGTTGAAGCAAGATCATTGATCATTGAACATTGACTTCAAGACGGCACACACTTCACTAATGTGAGTCAGGTAGCACTTCATGCTAGTCATCTTCTTAGACATAAAATGTGATAGCTGCAAGGATTCAAAATAGTCTTTTCTTTATTTTCAACATGAACTTTGTTTCATAAGTGAAACTCTTTCCGGTGACAATCCTGTAGAGCCAAAGAAGCCTTGCTGCTAGCTCATGTGATGAAAGGCAGTATTGTCTCAGACTCACACCCAAAGTGCAGTTCATAGAGACCAGGTTAGTTCCTGGTGTAGTTTCTGCCTCTGCATCTTGGTCCTGAGCAACACTTGTCTTGACCTTGTATCCAGTAAGTTTGTTTATCCCTGGGATGTAGGGCCTGGCTGGCCGTGCCCATCCCAGGAATGGTGCAGGAGCATCCAGGCAAAGTGCAGCAGACATCCTGCCAAGGAAAACCTTACACGTAGAAACATTGTCTTTAAATAATATATCTTACTTCTCTAAACTTGCGGCAGTCTTACATCAGATGCTTTTCCTTCTTAGAAAGTTGAAGGCAGTCAACATACAAGAAATACCCCGGTATTTCCCTGAGACTGGTACAGCTCTGTGCTTTGCGCCAGCATTGTTCAGTCACCTGTATCAGATGTCTTTTGTTCGCCTGGCTGTGCCTTGCAAGGGGATGCGGATTGTCAGCTTCGGGATTTCTCTGGAAAGAATTTGTTGTGATTGTAGGGCATCAGGAAACCTCTTTTCTTCTTCTTCTTTTTTTTTTTTTTTCTGTAGAAAGATGAGGGAATTTGGCAAATGCTGAATAGCATGATCAAATCATTTACAAGTGTGACTTTGAGTTTGTTTCCTTTCCCTGAGCTATTTATGCAGCACATGTTCGAAGGCAAGCTGTGAATATTATGTAAAGAAACCTGCTAGCATGCAATCTTCAAGAGAAGATTTAAGATTTAATTTCAGGCAGGATCAGGCTCGCAGCAGCTAATAGGAAGAACTGTTACAGCACTATGACAGCCGTACTAAAAATTTAGTGTGTTTAATGCTTATATTTCCATGTCACATTTCTGCCATGGTGAAAGGCATTTGCACGCATGGAACTGAGTTGAAATGCCCACTGATGTGAAATCGGTTTTTGCCATTAGTTGCGGAAGCTGAGGGGAATATAACAGGGAACACGGAAGCTTTATCTCACCCCGAGTGTTTATTGCCATAAAGCAGTGATCTGTGTGGTTCTGCTGGTGAGCTCCAGCGACGAGGCTGGTCTCCTGTGGCTGCAGCGTCCCAGGACTTGGGGGTTTCGCCCAGGAGCTGAGAGGCAGCAGAGAGGAGAGAGAGGGCTGGTTCCCGTCTGCCCACTTCCTCTGAACACCTCACTTCTCTTTCTCTAGTTACAAACTTTGCATGTAGCAACAGCATGAGTTAATGTAGCACCCTGGGCTACGCTGCTAAGGTCATACAGTCCGGCAAAGTCACAGGAAGTGAATGGTAACGGCTGTCGCCTTCTTTTCCGTTTTTGCATTGATCAGACACTGTAAACGATGTATTCATTCCCTCCAGCTACCACAGCCCTCCCTCCCTGGTGATGAAAAGCAGTAGTACCCTGTCTTAAAAAAACTCAACAATTTTGCAATAAAACCCCCGTAGTTGTGTCCTCGCAAGGTGTCCCCTCTTCGCCCATTGTCAGTATTATCTTTTCCCAGGAAACAGCTAGATTCCCGGTGATCCCGAGGGCTGCAGCTGACGGGGGTGCAAGCCCTGGCAGTGATGGAGACTGAGAAACACCGAGAAAAAAGTATTAGAGAGGCTCTGCCGAGCTGGCAGCTCTCCGCTCTGCTTGCAGAGTGCGGCTCTGCGGGTTTGCCTTCCCTGCATGTGGAGACGGACGTGACTTTTGGGTCTTAAATCTCTGAGTACGCAGAGAATTTGACAACTGCTCTGAGTTTCTATTAGCACTGGGGTTGGACAAAACGCAGTGTTTTGTGACAAACGCCATAGCTAAGCGCATTCGCTAGGAGAAAGTATGAACTATCATCCTTCCCCTCAGAGGTAATGCAGCGGTCCTTTCCGATTGCCCTCCGGTACTCTGCTCGCCACCTGCACTGCAGCCAGGCATTGCCCTGCGGCTTTCAGATGTCCTCTCAAGACCTGCCCCATCACTTTGTCCACATCAGTGTCTTTCAGCTTGCGATAATTTAGGGCATAATCTCTTGTGCCTGTCTCTGACCACCTCCTTTTCCTTTTCCTTCTTGCTTTTTGGAAAGCCCTTTTTTATCTCACTTTCTTCTTTTTTTCCTCGCTTCTTAGGCTCCCAGATCCTCCTTCTCAAGAACATAATGGCAGTAGTTCATGGCAGTTAGTATGACAAGAAAATCTAAATGTTAGAATAATATCCCTGAAATGAGATCTGGTTGCATGATTTATTTTTTTAGTTCAGGTATATTTGAACATTTCCAAGTCATGTATTCCAATACCTAAAAATAAAATTCTTTCTGAGAAAACTCCCATTTGTCTTGGTGTAAACCAACGGAAGGATTCGATCCAATTAAAAGGGAGAACTCAGGATATGGTATGTCTGCATGGCTGAAACAATGTCAAGGTTCCAACTGACGTCAAGGGGGTCAGGATTTCTCTAATAAAGGCTGCACTGCTAAATCAAAGTGCCTTGATTGCTTTCCCTGGAAGCTCTGCTTGATTAGGCACGACAGAATTTGTCCTGTGGAATGGGATCAGGAGAGGGAGGGAGAACAACAGAAATCAGCCCTGGGAAAAAAAAAATAAAGATTGTAAGAGGTGACTTGAGCTCATCTACACGGGGCCTTATTACATGGAGACTATTCAAACAGTCACACAGATACAGTGGCTGTAATGGGGAAGGAGTTTTCCATTAATTATTCAACAGCAGGGAGATCTATATTTTGCCTCAGACTGACACTTTTTACCATCTGCTTAAAACCTACTGTCTCATAACAACTATTATCAACACATTTGCGTTTTTTTTTCCCTTTTAGAGCAATTATTATGCTGAGCTTCTAGATTGTTTAAGGTATCTGAGGTCCGAGTATGAGCATGCTGTTACAAATAGCTAATATTTATTACTGAATTGCTATTCATTCTCGTATGTTTGATTGGCAACTGGTTAGTACATTTGTTTTTCTCAGCTGTAATTGTGATCCAGCAGTGGCCTTGATCTTGCTAAGTTATATCTGAGCTTAACTGCATTCCTGTAACTAATCCCAGTAGGCTCATTTTAAAAGGACATAGTGACTCAAATTCACGCCCAGTATAACTCTATAGAAATTAGCACTTTTCACCAGGGATGAATTTATCTCAGTATCTAGAAGTGCCCTTAACGCATAGAGAGGGATTGTTAGCAGTGGGCCCTGAACAGAATGCAATTACACGGCTGAGCAGCCAGCCACCTAACTGCCTGGCTTTGAAGGTGTCACTTAAATGAGTTTTTCTGGGTGTTCCCCCAAGGCTTCCCACCCCCCTCCTAGGAAAATAAAACCCCAAACCAAACCCCTACAAACCCACACTTGCTGGGTGAGGTTGTTGAGGGGGAACTGAGATTTATGCTAAACACAATGAGCAGTTTATCCTGAAAATGGGAAGAAAATTCAGACACTTGCTTTCATGGGCACTGAAATTCCAACAAAAATTTCAACAGACACCTCTTGTATGCCAAGAAATATTTTAAAAGTCAAGTGACTTTTTATGAATGAAACAGAAATTTGGGTCCTTGTATGGTGACTTTGTATGCCAAGAAATATTTTAAAAGTCAAGTTAATTATGAATGAAACAGAAATTTGGGTCTCTTGTATGGTGACTGTTGCAGCAGGGAACTACTAACCTCTCCAGTCCTGCATTTTTTGGGTGTTCGCTGTTGAGAAATGTGACACCCAAATGGCCAATATGGCTCTGCAGTCAGCAAATTCTTCATCACTCTGAATACCATCCCGCAGCATGCAGCCAAGACAAGGACAAGACCATCTTCAGAATATAGTCTTGCACAACTGGAGGCTGACATCTGCTAAATTCCCCCTAAAGGCTTGTGCTGGCTGGCTGGTGACCCGGAGCTGGCAGAGAGCGGGTGGCGAGGAGCTATGGCCCTGCGTGGCTGCAGCCCCAGCCGGCTGCAGGCACACGGGTGGGCGGCTGAGGGCCATGCTGCAGGGCTTTGACCCAGGAGTGGCAAAGGAGATGTTTTAAAGAAGGAAGGAAAGACCATGCCAAACATTTCCAATGTTGTTTCTATTCAGAAAGGGAGATTTTTCTCCTAGATCTATACAACTCAACATTTTCCACACTAATTTTGGACAAAATGGTGGTAGACTGGTCATACTATTGGAAATATTTATTTAATATATTAATTGCTGAGGAAAACGACAGTGTGAACATACCGCATGTCCATTTATTTTGTACCCTTTGCTGTCAGATTAGTGAATTTGTCAGCTCTCCCTCTGATCCTTGCACGCTTGGCTGGGTTTCTGAGCTACAGGTTGGGATCTAGTCGTCAAGGCAGCATTTAGCCAGCTTCACAGCAGCTAAAAAGCACCTTATCAGCTATGCTAAAACACAGCACATTTCACCACCCAGGTGGCTGAAACGTGCTTCTGTCTTTTCAGATTCATGGCAGACTCTTTGCATATGCACCACCTGCAACCAGCAGCTCCTGAGTGATTGCTGTCCTTATTTCTGCTGTCTCCTGCTGCGCGAATGTCACAGCTGGTAAAGTTAAAGGCATCGATTACCAGTGTAGTACCCACCATTCTGAAGAGTACTGGATCAGGACAAATCCTTGTATAATTGCATTTATAACACAAAAAGTATTTGAAAGAAAAAACCAATTATTTCCATATGAAGATGGGCAGACAAATCTGTAGTAGTCTTGCCCATCACCTTGATTAATGCAACTGATAACTTCACGCGAGATCGGTGAAATCTCCCTCTATATATATGCCTTGCTTTTGTTTACAGTATTTTAATGTCTTACGCAACCCAAATCACTCCAAGAACAGCCTTCAGACAAGTTTAACCTAACTTGTATTCACTCAGACACCCAACAGGGACCTCCATAAGCCCACGGGAATCCTGTTTGAGGAGGCTGGCTTAGCATAACTGGCTGTTAGGGCTTCTTGAGCAGTTAAGCTCCGGCTGAGCCACTTGGCCACCATTAGTTTCCCAGGAGACAAAAGCCTGGCTTTTGGGGCTGGCTGACGAGTTGTCTTGTATCACTTCAGGCTGTGTGCTGCATACCTCTGGGGGCTTCTTGGTGGCCAGTCTGGTACTCCTGCCTGCTCAGATTTCGTTCCTGCTCTGGGAGTGGGATCCCAGGGCAGCTTTTCTGCTGCCTGACCTTTGCCTGGCCCCTGCCCAGGCTTTGTCTGCCCTTCGGTACGTCCTTGGGAAAAAGGGAAGTAAAAGCCAACAAATCCAACCCTGTAATTCAACCTGTGTTCGTTTGTATGTTCTACTTGTATAGCCAATGAAGGAGGCAATATAACCACAGCTGTTTGAGAAAGGAATTAGTAGGAACAACTCTTTCTTGGAGCACAGGAAAACACCTTGTTTGTGACTGCAGCACCAAATTCTGCTGCAGGTCGTGCTGACAGACTGGCTTTGCTGGGGATGAATTTGTGCTGGTCATAACTGTGTCTTTCTGTTACTGGCATGTTTTTACTCCTTTAAAAAAATACTTTGCATCAGTTTATTGAATTTGGATATGAAACTTTTTTATATTTTTTGTAAGCATTTATTGCCATTACAATTGTGCCTAGGGTATTTGCATTTTCAGGCTGTTTTGTAAACTGGCCTCTGACACAGGATGAGGAAAGCGCTGTATTACGGTACACTGGTGTTTTAAGTTCAGCTTTGGGTTTTTTTGGTTGAACCTTATGTACAACACCTTAATGATATAAGAAGGTCTGATTGCAGGTAACATGGAAGAACAAAAATGGGAGGAATGTTAAGCAATACTTGGGACAGTGCATTTTTTCTCACTTTTGTCTACTAAATCGGCTCTTCAGTGACAGATCTGTTATGCTTCTGTCTTTGGGTGGTCATACCTTTGGCTTACAGTAATCTTAATGGACTGAAGTTCATATTATCTTGGCATTTATATTGGCATCTTGGTGTTTATATTATTCCTATGCCTTCAACATAATCTGCATCCTATCAGAGAGTATTGCTTCTTTACAGTTGTATGCCAGAAGCCAGTTTTGATTTCTTTGGTGAGCTGTTCTTTGGCAATCTCTCACTCTCCTGTAGGTGAGATGATGGCCCACAGAGCACAATACAAGGTTATAGATAAGCCAGATGTAGCTGTTGGACTTGATGTAGCCAGCAATGGACTTTCACTCCTATCTTAGTCCTAGTATAGTGTTGTAGGAAAAAAGGTGGGAGGGTGAAATAATTTTACAACTTGGGTTTGCCCCATGGACTGCTCTGACCTCAGCTGAACATAAACCTAAACTTTTTTATGTGGCTCTTTGTCTTTATTCAGATATTGCAAAGTCAGCTTTCCACTTCTGCACGCAGAGGGACAACTAATGAAGGTTGTAACACTGTGTGTGTGGCACGTCCTACTTTCAAGGGATGGGTAAATCTCAAACCTCTAAATTGGCAGATGCCTACCACTATTTCTAATACAGTGACAGCAGCATATTTCATTTCTGATGTTATTCTATATAGTAGATCTGAATTGAAATATTTTAGTTTCTAAATCCTCATTTCACTTGGGTAGTTTTATCTCGAGTAATATTTCTCAACCAGGATTGGGGAAGTTTTGATACCAGCAGAGTGAGTAGGACTTGATGTCTCGAGATAGGAGGTAATTTCTATCTGTCGTTGTCTTGCCTGTCAATGAGCTGTAGTATGACTTAAGATGCTACGAGTCATTATTTTAATGGCGTTTCTAATTTGGGTACACCGCTTTACAACATGGTTACTGGCAGCCACAGATACCACTGACTTCAACTGAAGTGGGGATCCTAGGCAGTAAAATCAAAGGTTTGGGGTGAGATCTGGTTTTCTTTCAGAATAAAACAAATGTTATTGGCACCTGGAGGAGCGGGATGTCACACCATGTCTAAAACTAAGCCTGCAGAAATGGAAGTGCACAACATTCAGAGGACAGTTCCGAGAATTAGTGTCCGGCACTTGTGATGGTTTGTTTTTCTGAAGTGAAGACTCGGGTTCGTGGCCTCTGTTCCTTTCAGGCCCTAATCTAGCGTTGTTCCCTCTGCCGCTGCAAATTCAGTCCCCAGGGACTGAATAAAGAGCCCCCTAACTCTTCAGCCGCTGCTGATCCGCAGTCTAGCCTCGGCCCAGCTTCATTAGACAAGCAATGCCCAAGTACACTCACTCATGAAAGGTTAAAAAAATAGGTAGCAGAATGTTGTGAAATATTTATATTCTTTATTCTTGAGGAGAGACAAGTATGGGTAATGTTAGAGATGAAGCTGCAGTGCCTGCTGAAGTGTTTAGAAATATTTTGCCTACTGACTTCTCTAAAAATAAATTTGAATGTTTTGTTGTTAAAAATCATTAATGTTTTTGACTTGTAAGTATAAAAGGAAACTTTTATTTACCAAACTTAGATTAGTATGTAAATACTGATGTAACATTTTAAGTGGAAAACTGGAACAGTGTCTCAGAGATTGTTTGTGACTGCCCTATTTATTGTAACAGTTAACACAGCATGAGATTAGAGACTGATAGTAAATTTTGCCTTAGGATATGAAAAATTCAATAACCTAAAAATATTAATTTTGAAATAAATATTCTATTAGTAATAGAGTTATAAACATTACTCCAGATACTCTTTTGCTGTTTGAGTTGGAAAAACTTTTCAGTTTTTCCAAACTTTAGGTAGAGCGGAGATTTTTTTTATTTTAATGTGAAATTTTTTCCCCTGTATTTCTATATATTCATCCTTATCCAGTGCACAGTGTTTCCTGCAAGTGTCACACTTTCAGTGATTGATCCTTTCTTCCAACAATGCAGGAAAATCTTTCTGGATTCTCGGTTCTGGTCCCGAATAGACTATGAAAACCTAAAACCAGCTTTTCCTTGCTTTAGGGCTTACTCGTGCCAATTTCTAGCTTTTCCCATTCATATCTCAGTTATATGCACTTGAACACCTTGACTTTTCATTAAAAAATATCACTTTCTTGTCAGTTGTCATGAAAACTACTTCAGTCAGCATCTCCTTTCCTTTTGTCTTGAGTGAAGAGGGGAGTTTCTGCTATGCTGTAACCCTGTCATCTGATCTGCTTTTGCATTAGAAATAGTAATCAGACTGTTGAGAACAACCTGTGGAAGATAAGAAATGGAGATGAACTGGGGGAAGGCGATAAGAAACAGGTATATTGCTTGGAGGTGTCAGAAAAATCAAAGTTGATTCTCTTCTACTGAAGCATGAGGAAGGTTATGATTTTATTTATTGTTTCAAGTTGCTTGGATTCTTAAGAAATGAGCCTTTTTGATATTTTGATTAAAATGTGTGAAGTAGTACTTGACAATTCCCGTTCTTTTTTCTGACCTTAAATGTTTTCCTTATAAATGCCATGGCTGCTCGCTGGCAGGAGGTGAGAGGCTGGTTGGCTGGCTGAGTCTTGCTTCCCTTTTTGTTGAGAACAAACTTACTCATGACCCGCTTACTCCTTCTGTATGAACAGTTTTTAGAAAGCTGAAACTTGGGTTTCTGCAAAGCAAATATCCCACTTTTAGGAATTCAGCACGGGATTCTGGACCCAGTAAAATGGGACAAGATTCTGTTGGCTTCACTGAAAAGGAGATGTCTGGCAGGGGAGGTAAGAGTTGAAGGCATTGGCTTAAGAAGGTGGTTTGGTAGGTGGTTGTTAGATCTAGGCAGTCCATTTGGCTGCTTTAATGTCTTATTTCGGCATTGACTGGACTAAATAGATCTTCCCTTGCAGCATTACTCAATAGGGTTCTCAAACATTCCAGTGCATTCTACATATTCAGGCACTTTTGTACTAAAACCAGTATCTTGGCGTTCTTTTGGTGTCAGTTAGTGTTTAGAATTCTTCTCAGTTTATAGTTATTCATCCATTTATATACCATATTGTCTGTCTGCATCTGTCAGATCCCTACTGAAAAGTAAATTCAATACAAGTTCCTGTTCCACTCAGCTCCATGCATCCTCCCAGCGTATTATTTTACTTTTTATAATTTTTCTTTTGTTTCCAGTACTTCGCTTGGATTTCAGGTCACTTGTCTATGATTATTCCCATGAAAAATTGATATAGTTTTTTTTAAAGTAAAATATAATGCTTTGCTGAAATTCAGATAGATTTAAAAAACCCCCAAAACATTATAAAATAACAATCCTATTTGATTTGTAGTGTAAGACTTTTCACAAAAACACTAACAAATAATTAATAAGCAATCGATTAAAAGTAGCGCTGCTTTTTCACTTTCTGCTGCAAAGTTCCCAAAGTAATTCTGAAACTGAAGCCTCTAGCTATGGGATACAGCCAGATGCATCTGGGAGATCTTGATCCACGTTGATACTCATTTTCAGCAGCAGATTGAAATTACTGAAGAATTCTGGTCAGCGATCTTACCCTGATTTACTGTGAGATAAGCAGGCCACTTAGGGAGGTGGCCAGAGTCCAGCATTTCTTATTATTCCCATCCAGCCGAAAAGGGATGCTTCTGGCCAGGAGCCACGGTAGCCCCATGTGTTTTCAAACAGGAGGAAGGTACAAATGGCTGAGACACAAGACTGCATGTTCCTGCTCGCTTGCAGACTGTGTGTAACCGAATTTTCTTACTGGTGTAATTAAGCGGGTCTAATTGAGACACACCGAGCATGAGCTCAGGGCTGGCTCAGCCAAGGTGCGGGCCACGAATGAGGGCAGTCCTTCACTTGGGCTTGCACCGCTTTCTCCCTGTAGCATCCAAAAATGCACTCAAGTGCCATCATCAGAAGGCAGGAAAACTTTAAGCACCAGAACGGATGAACCCATGGGTGAATAAGGGAGTAGGCAGGAAAAGGAAATGAGGAGCGATGCTCTTCGGGGCGAGATCTACTATTTTGTTATCCTTGTTCAGCACCTACAAAGGAGGCCTGTACTAGGGCTCACGGGCACTATTGTATCTGTAACAGTAATTGAAAAACAGGCAAAGTGTATGCATTTGTGGTCGGTTTTTTATTTTTTTTTAAACTTATTTTCCCCCAACTTGAGCAATGTAAGTAATTTAAACACAGCAAGTGTGGTGACAGTGGGAAATAATTATTTCAGAAAGCTTATAGATGTGCCTTTATAAAACAGATTGACTTTCTTTTTTGAAGTAAAGTAACAAGAAGTGTTGGAAAGTTGCTACCTTCATAGGATGCAGCACAGGGTAAGAGTAAAGAAAACAAATTTATGATGTCTCCAGTAAGGAGACAGTTGGCCCCGGGAAGGAGAGAAAAAAAGATGGAAAAAGCTATTTTTAGGTGCATTTTTGGTGTACAATTCTCTTTCAGACTTGCTGTTCTTTTAACAGAAACTTCTTTTTTGTATTTATGTAGCTGCTTTGCTGTAATTTGAAAGTGGGACTGTATGTCCAAAATTTTACTGGTTTCTTTTTAAAAATCTGAAGATAAAACTGCTTCTGCGAATGGCTTAATGATGCGCTAAGAAAAGAAGTATGTGACAGACATTGAACCTTTTGAGCACTCTAAACTGAGACCTAGCTGTCAGGTTCATGAACATCAGTCTGTGCTAGCGGAGCTGGAGGAGATGGACTGAGGTGACTTTTAAACTGGACCCTCTCTCAATCCAGAGGATCCTCAGCTAGACAGACCTACAAGCAATTGTTGGAGTATGAGGAGAAGAATAGGATGGCAATAGCTCAAACTTCCTGTATGTCTTCAGCAGCTGGTTCACTTAAAGTACTTGATATTTGAGCTGTAGGGTTTTTTGCGTCTATTAACAGCAAAAAATAAGTCAATGTAAAAGTAGCTCTTGAACACAAACAAATTTAGGATTAAGAGAAAAATTGAATCCCTGCCAGTAAATGACCGTGGACAACATAGGAAGCCGCAGAAGGTTGTGACGAAGTAGAGCAAGAGAGGAGGAAAGTGAATGTGCAGATATTCCTGAACCTCAGTAGCAGTCAGCCTTCTGCTCCAGCAAGGCTGTGCTGACCACGAATTTTGGCTATGAATCCCTTTGCCCCTTCCCTCCTCTCAGCCATGTAATTCTTGGTAGAGAGCTAATTTTATGGAATTTATGTGGATATATGTATTCTTCTCCATTTGGAAGAATGTCACTCAGTTGATTACATGAGGTACAGTAGAGGAACAAACATTTTTGCATGGAATTTAGTTCTTATACTGCAGTATAACAGCCTATGACTTTTACACAATTTAAGACTGCAGTGTAGGTTTTTAAGATATTTAGAATTCCAACCACCACCTTTTAAAGCATACATATTCTCTGGATGTAAAGTTTGGATTAAGGAGTGTTGGATCGCTTCTATTAAACCATGTAAAAAGATTAGATTCATTTGAGTACCTACCCTGAAGTGTTTTTTTTGCTGTTTATGAATCAGGACGGTGCTCGTTTTCCTGTGTCTCTGCGAAGGCATCCCAACCTTTATCTTTATGTTGCTTTCAGGGTGCTGTACTGCTCATCCTGGTGGGAGGCAGCTCAAGGGATGTGGGTAACAGAGTGCAGATGTTTTTCTGTTTCTTTTATCAATATTTTTTTTTTTTCCTGCCTTTTGCTTTTGCTTCGGTGTTATGGTGGTTGTCGGTCTGAGAGGATAGCTTGTGGGCGCAACTGAGTTCTTATTCGCTTATCCCTTCAAGTTTAAGTTGTCATAGATAAAAAGCGTGTTACTACAAGGCAGTGTCTTATTGTATTCTTGATCAAACTGCTCTGGAAGCCTCTCCCGCCGGCGAGCCCGGCTGCACGAGCGGGGGTCCAGGAGGCAAGCTGGGCGCGTGCAGCTTCCCGCGTCCTTAGGCGCGTGCTCTTCCCAGGTGACCTTGAGCGACGCTTGTGCCTTCTAATGGGGTGGTAAGGCACAGCCATCTCAGCCCACCCTCTGCCGGGGGTGGCACGGGTGTTGGGGATGATGGAGCTGGCTCCTGCTCGCTTTGAGGGCCGCATTTTTCTTTTTGGGTCAATGCAGTGCGAAGCGGTGAGCTGTCCTGTGGCGTGTTCTGCAGCCCTGCGCTCACGATCCAAAGCTCATACCCCTTTCTGCTCAGGAAAATGCCTGGAATAGCAGATATATCACCTCTTTAAAAAGAAAAAAAAAGCAGCATTTTAAGCTTACTGAAACATGCAAATCACTTGCATGCTTTTAAAATAAATTCCCAGAACTTCTGTATTAATTCTTTCAGAAATTATTAAAAGCATTTATGGGATTATTCTGAGGTCAGAAAGCAGTAAGTGTCAGGCTTTTAGCAGAGGAGATGTGAAAACCAGGGATCGCTGCGGACCATCTTGAACAGCCGTTACTGTTCTGCTGTTAGCAGGCTTTCTCACCCTGGACTGCGGGTTTTCTCCCATAAATTACGCATTAATAGTCCTTTAAAAGTGTTTTCTGTTTCTTTTTAAAATTAACATTTTAATAGGGGAGAAAACAGTTTTTGTATCCTTTTAAGAGGGGGGTTGTTTTTTTTTTTTTTGAGAAAGTAAGTTTCCAGCACTGCTTTAGAAATCCGGGGGAAAGAATAGCTTTTGAGATGCAGAGGATGTCGCGAACTCCGATGTCTGCAGTGTCGGTTTGGAGCTTGTCACCTTTAACTTCAAACCACTTGAGTGTTTCTTCGCTTGAAGCTGCCTGAATGCCCGGTGGAAGCTGTTACATTGGTTTTGGGTTTTTTTCAACGTTGTTTAAAGTGCAAATAAAACCCAAGTCAGGTGCAAAACGCTTCCAGGGGAGCGCGGCGGGAAAACGATGCCGCGCCGTGGGTCCCTGCTG
>NW_010516950.1:0-2085 GCF_000687285.1 Phaethon lepturus | reverse complement strand
AGGCCAAGTGCTGGGTCCTGCACTTCGATCATAACAACCCCACGCAACACTATAGGCTTGGGGACGACTGGCTGGAGAGCTTCCCGGTGGAAAAGGACCTGGGGGTGCTGGTTGACAGGCAGCTGAATATAAGCCAGCACTGTGCCCAGGTGGGCAAGGTGGCCAATAGCCTCCTGGCCTGTATCAGAAACAGTGTGGCCAGCAGGTGTAAGGAAGTGATTGTGCCCCTGTAGTTGGCACCGGTGAGGCTGCACCTCGAATCCTGTGTTCAGTTTTGGACTCCTCACTACAAGAACGATATTGAGTTGCCTGAGCTTGTCCAAAGAAGGGCAACGAAGCTGGTGAGGCATCTGGAGCAGCTGAGGGAACTGGGGTTGTTTAGCCTGGAGAAGAGGATGCTGAGGAGAGACCATATCGCTCTCTACAGCTACCTGAAAGGAGTTTATGACGAGGTGGGTGTCAGTCTCTTCTCCCAAGTATGTAGCAATAGGATGAGAGGAAATGGCCTCATGTTGTTCCAGGGGAGTTCTCGGCTGTGTATTAGGAAAAAATTCTTTACGGAGGGAATGGTCAAGCATTGGAACAGGCTGCCTAGGGAAGTGGTGGAGTGACTGTCACTGGAGGTGTTAAAGAAATGTGTAGACATGGCACTTAGGGACATGGTTTTGGGGGTCATGATGGTGTTGGGTTGATGTTTGAACTTGATGATATTAAAGGTCTTTTCCAACCTTAATGATGCTGTGATTCTGTTATCAGGGATACATGCCAAGTGTTTCATCTGCTGTCATCTGTCATCCTTGATTTTGTGGCATCATTACACACAATGTTACACTGAGAAAAGTAGGAACAAAATTCACAATTCATTCTTAAAGTTGCACGTGATGCTACGAAACATATTTAAGAAATCTAAAAGACCACTACAAGAAATCAAGTCAGGATAATGACAATCACAGTTAATTATTATTCTTACCACTTTCCTCTGACAACCACATTATTTTTGCATACTTTTCACAATTACAAATTATACGAACAATCTATGTATTGTCATATTGGTATTATAGTATTGGTATTGTAATATACTAATTTTCTAATTAAAGAGATAATAAATGCCTTAAATAAAGCCATAAAAGTCACAGCAGGATGAACAAATATTGTGACAGGAGAATGACAAAAAAATAGGAAGAGAAATTATACTAATGCCAGGGGAAAAGGACAGAGAAGAAAAGGACATACAAGAAATGACTAATTTTGAACACCCTTGGGTAGTTTAAACACCTCTATTGCTACTTCTGGGGAACACTGTTTTGGTTTTGTCTAAGGTCAGTAAGTAATTTAAGAATATCATCCAGATATCTACCCCAAGGCTGGATAGTTATGAATGGCAGGATGTGTGGAACAGCATGGGCAAATGCCTAGGGCGGTGGGCACCTCCGGTGTTTTTTGGAACTTTACTCCCGAACAAGTGCAGAATCCTGATAAACTATCAGAATATTTGGAAGAAGTATGCTGTCAGCCTGGCAGTTCCAAGGAGACAGAAATCATTGCAATGTGCTGGGGCCTGGCCCATGCCTACCGAGCTCTATTTAACACTATGCAAAGGCGAGAGAGGCTCTCTGGGTCTGATGACAATGTGACAGGCACTGCCACTACTCCAACCCCTGCAACAGGCACTGTAGCTACTCAGACTCTTGCAGCTGAACCAGCGAACCAGTCCGTCCCAGTATCAGTTGCCCCTCTACAAAAGAAAAAATCTTGGAAGCAGAAGTCAGCTCGTTTAGTAAGGGACAAGGAAGATTCTTCTAAGAAGGAGGCAGAGGAGGCAGAGTGCTCTGAAACAGGGCCATGACAAGGACGGAAGAGGGAAGAGAGCGGGTCATCGCTTGAAGAGGAGGAAGAGGAAGAACTCATAAAAGAGACGGTAACTACCCGATCTCTATCCCTGAGTGAATTGCGAGATATGTGAAAGGATTTCAGCCTTCGTCCAGGTGAGCACATTGTCACCTGGCTGCTCCGATGCTGGGATAATGGGGCCAGTAGCCTGGAATTAGAGGGTAGGGAAGCCAAGCAGCTGGGATCCCTTTCTAG
>NW_010516949.1:0-47963 GCF_000687285.1 Phaethon lepturus | reverse complement strand
TTTTTAATTTGTTTTTAAAGGCGAATCTTCAATCTCTTTGGTGGTGTGCTTTGATTATGTGGCAGATTTTCTCTTTTTGTTTTATCTCGTTACTAAGCCAAAAGCCCGGGAAAACTGTCAGTCTTGTCTTAGCGAAGAGAGCAGGACCCCAGGTCCTCGATGGATGGGGTGGGCTTGGATGGGGTTGGAGTGTGTTAGCGAAGTAATTTTTGCTGACTAAATGAGATGCAGAGCAAAATAAATCAGGTGGGACGTTAATACTTTTAATTTTTGTTAGCCAAAATCCGGAGTCCTTCTTCATTAGTATGAATTTCTTTCATCTTTGTGAAAGATGCTGTGAATACTTCGCTCCCTAGAGTCATACGGCATCAGATATTTAAGAGTAACTAATTTTAAAAGAGCTAATGGCTTGCCAAGGAATCTCTGCTGTGCATGTATTTGGGCTTCCCTTTTTAGGAGAGACTAGTGAATTTCTCCTTTAATGCTTCAAACTCCTACTCAGAAATTGCGAAAGAGAACACAAAACTAATTTTTATTTTGGGTCAGTTAGTGGTCGAAGATCTCATCCAAGAATAAATAGAAACTTTTTTTTTTCCTTTTTTTATTTGAGAAGATGCAATTGCTTGAAGCCTCAGTACCTCTGCTGTTAAATCACAAGGATCAGTAATTGCTGTATTTAAAAACCACAGAGGCTACCTGTGGATCCTTTCAAATGCTTCTGTAGTAAAGTGAAACCTGAAGGTAACTCTCTGTGGGATACTAATGTGATCCCAGCCTGCTTTACGTTTTTGGTTTGCTTAGTTATTAGGTTTCACTCGTGACTGCCAACATACCATTTTTTAAGTGTTTCATTTCTCCACTTATGTGAAAAATAAGCATTTTATTTATGATATCAACATAGCAATCTTCATTATGTGCTGGAAATTATAGTACTGATGGAAAATTCCAGCACTGAATGTATAATAAAACTTTTTTTTTCCCCTTTCAAAGCAAGCTGTCTGTTGCAATCTGATAGTAACAGTGGTACCCTAACTTACATGAGATGTGGCATTTCACTGACATATCTTAACCATAGGTGTGAAAGACACCTCACCATTGTCTGGAACGCAGTACAAAACAATTTTTACATCATGGTAGAAGTTTAAAATCTATATTTAAATAAGCAAAAACTTACCTGTTTATACTGGGTCACTGCTTATTGTTTCAGAGCATCACATTAGCTGATAGAGGATATGAATTGGAAAGAAAATTCTTATTGTTGCTTGCAAGTATCCTGGTTTGCAAGAACAATTATTTTCAATTCCCAGCCAGATGACTGGGATTTATAAACTTGGTAGGGTTGGGTAATATCTTACTGCTTAGTTCCAGTGCAGTTTGAGTCAAAATAAAGACTGGCTTGCCTTAATCTCCAAAATACCTCAAGAAAATATTTTTAGTAAGTTACCACACAGAAAACTTTAGTATTGTATTAAATTTGAAAAGTCCTTGTTCAGCTCTTAAAATCTAATGTACTCCACTTAACTATTAAGAACTAAAATTGAGCCTGGTGTTGTAATCATTGTGTATATACTTGGATTCTAGGTTGTATTGTTTGTAGCCAATTGCCAGTGCAAAATTAAAATTCCTTGGCAATTGTTTGAGTGTGTCACTGTTGAGTATTAGTAAAACTTAAAAGCTATTTCCTTATTTAAAATTTCACATTGTGTTAAGCATCTAATCATATTCTTGATTTTAAAAAATAACCTTAAGAACTGATTGAGAAATCATTGAACAAGTAATTATTTAGATAAGCAGTACAGTATTTTAAGACATTCCTCCTACCCTCAAATGTTTTCCCTTTTCTAATGACACTTTAGCATGTTTACAAAGATAGCTGGATTTCAGTTGTGGAAAGCAAGCGGTTAGGAAAAACTAATTTCTGATTTGGATCACATCATCCCCTTCTTATTTAACAATGTGATTTTTCTTATAGGAAACTTGCCTAAATTAAAACTATGGCTAAAAAACCCCAAGCTATTATGCCCATTAGTTTTTAGGTGGGTGAGAGATCTATATGTCAATCACTTTCACATGTACGTGTATGTATTGTGGTGTGTGGTCTTAAGCAAATACCAGTAGTGTAAGTAGAAAAGTGTTATGGTTAGTGTTAAAATAACTGTGCTAAAACATGACTATAACTTTGTTACAAGAAAACACAGACACTGCAGGAAATTCTAGGATCTCTGCTTGTTGCCTTTACATGTTCTGTATCACTTTGAGATTAAGTAAAGGGTGGAAGACTGTATCTGGTCAACAGAATTTGTTCTGGCAAGAATAAGTGTATGCAAAATATCTTCATGTGCACAACTTTAAAATTAATGTGGTGATGTTCGTGTGATACCATAGGCTATAATCAGGTCATAGGTTATTTGATGGATACAGCTGTCATGTTTGCCATTCTAATAAAATCCATAGGCCTCATTCTGGAAGAAAAGTAGCTTTAGGAACGACATAGACAGGATAGATGCAGAGATTCTGGATAATTTTATGTCAACAGTCAAACTCATTCATAAGAGTCCTTTGCCAGTTTGGTTTTACTTTATCCTGAAGCATCAAGCAGAATGGAGTTATTTTTCATGACTGAAGCTTCTAGGGCCATAGGAGTTTAATTTATCTTATGTATATCACTGTGTTTTACCGGCAAGACACACCTGCAGCACAGAGTCATACTCACTCTGAAGAAATAATTCTGATAATTCAGACCATCAAAAGAACAGCAGAAATGGAAGAATAAAGCGTGCGTGTGGGTTTTTAAGCTATGTTGGTGCAAAGTCTTATCATTTATGGCATTGTTGATCTAACGTAAGCAGTGCGTGACAGGGTGAGCTGTACCCAGTACATCAAAAAGAAAGCTTTTATTGGTGTCTGCAGATCTTGGGGGAAGATATACCATGGTCTGCACATGAGGTCCCCAGTCAGAGGATGTATTTTGGAGCAGAAGGGCCCACAAGCTGTACATAATCAGAGAGAACTTGTTCTTTCTGAGTGTACTAAGGAAGTGTGCAACAAATATGAGTTTTTTGATCTCTCTCTTGTCAAGCCCAATGAGTGTTCAAAACAGCCCATTTAATATAGGCAAAACAGAGTTTAATTTCATGGGGGTTTTTTCAGGAAAGTATGCATGCTTATGCAGCAAATGTCTACTCATCTGTTGTGGAAGAGCTAATAAAAGGAAAGCGGCGCAAGTTTATTGCTGTGGAGCAGGAATTCTTTCGACTCTGGTGGGATGCAGTAGCCACAGATACACACAAGCAGCAGGTAAGTTGTACTAGAGCCATACTTCCTGCTAACACAGAATCCACGTTCTTTTCAGAGGGCAAGGAGGGGCAAAGTCCTTCACCACCTGCTTTTTACCTTGTGTAAACTGTCTCTTAATCTGGTACTTCTTATGAAAGGACCTTAAGTCTAAAGGCAGCTGCAGGAGGTTAAAACCCCAGTTATGATTAGCGCAGTAGGAGGTAGTAATCTTTGCACTGAAGAGTCTTTACACTTTACAGTTCTTGTTTCATCGATGACTTTCTTATTTGGGGGCATGCTAGTATAAGATGTGGACAATTCTGAAAGAGACTGCACCAATATATGTTAAACATCTGAAGCTTGTAAACTGCTGCCTAACAGTGCTCACAAGAAGGAACTTTTTTTCTTTCCAGTTAAGTGCTGCTCAAAAACCTGCCATGTGTAAACAAGGATAATGCAGCAAAGAGGTGACTGTAGATTCAATAGCAATAACTGTTTCTTGGGTTTGTTTATTTATAAGCTGTGATCCCTTTCAGTTTTTAAAGCTTTAATTTGAGGATTGTTTTTGTCCACGTAAAGACATTGTGAAGTTTTATTTGTCATTTCTTCTTTCCTCTGGCATGAAACAAACATGCTGAAATCAAAGACTGGGCTGTAGCCTAGCAGCTGGTCATTGCAGTGCAATATGTTTTAAGTTTTGGACCCTAAAACCAGAGGATATACGGATGCATTTTCCCATAGGTATTCACTCAGAACTCTATGGTCTGTTTTGTTACCAGGGTCCAGCCAACAGCAGCATATTACTTGTAGTATTTTACAGTACTAGATGTTGGAAGCGTCCTGTAAAAAAAACCACCTCTTGTCTGTTTTTTTTTTAACTTGATCCTTCAGTAATTTCTGAATTTTCTGTAATCTTTAGTGTTTAAATAATAGCTTACAACCTGTGTGCAGCTGACCATTGTATGAGAGGTTTTGCTCTGTATAGGCAGTTGACTGGTTTTGTGTGGGCACTTCACCCATACTTGCCTGTTGCCAGACAATTTTCTTACCTGTTTTTAATTAGAAAACTGTACTCTAAGTTTGGGGTGGGGGGATTAAAAAAAAAAAATAGCATAGGAGCTACTTTGTGCAGGGTTAGAAGAGTACTTTAACTTTTTAAGGTAAGTTGATCTTATTTCAAGTATGTTATGCTGCTGTAACCAAAACATAAAGGCCTGTGTTTCTAATATCCATTCTAGCTATTATGTGGAATCAAGAAGAGTGAACATGTATCACATTTGACCTCAGTAGTGCAAAACTAGTACATAGGATTCAGCCTTTAATTTCCTAGCCTAATTTCTGATAATTGTTGCTTTTACATATTTTTAGTTAGTTTACAGTTGCTTCCCTGAAAATGAAAATTATTAAAAACAAATTCCTCTTAAACCTCTGTGTCAAACATTTAATCTCTAATAATATTTAAGAGCTATTATGCTGTGACGTGTTTTTAACATTAGCAAGTTGCAAATGTTGAGTCTTGAAATTAGGTCGTTCTGGTTACTGTCCTGCTTTTTCCACTTGAAGTCTAGCATTAATGATTTTCTGTAGTACAGGCTCTCTGGTTTTAGTTTCGCCATTTTTTTCTTAATTTGCTATTTTACTTGGAATACAGGATTTAATTCTAGTTTCTTTTGCAATGGCTGCCTTGGATTAGAGCGATAGCATTAAAACTAGTAAAACATACAGCCTGGGTATTAAAGCTGATTTTACAATTCAGATGAGAATATAAAGGAGTGAAATGTATTGCAGCAGTATTCAGCCAGATATGAACCTCTTAGTTCTCAGCACATGTTACTTCCACAGTATTTTCTTGTGTGAACTATTCCTATCGCCTCACCCTGGCTTGACATATGGGTGTTTTAACTAGGGGAAAAAACGATGTGTAGCCACTTTTCCTGGTTTGTAAGGGTTAGCTGATGTAAGGGTAGTAGTAGTTGGCCCAAGGACCACAGATACGTTCTACTACCATAGCAGCCTGCTGCTTGTAGTACTGCTGCATCTGTTTCCTTGGTTCCTCCTTCCTTTTGTCTAGTTCTGGTCAGCAAAAGTGCTTGTCATTAGAGATGATGGGGGTTTTTTTGTTTCTAGGACTGGATATTAGTTATATTACTTGAATTATTTTTCTCGTGTTTTCAGCCTCTCAGTGGTTTTGCAAAACTTATATTAAAAAAAAACATGTTTCCATGGCCCAAAGTTTGGATCAGAGGTATCTTTTTTTGGACATCCATCCAAACAAGGAATAATAGCCACAGATGCTTTTCATGTAGGTCAGGACCAGTTCTGTGCTGACACCAGATATCAGTTATCTGGTCTCCCAGCATGCTAATCAGTCACCACAGTCGGCTGGAACTAATTTATGAATGCTGAGCCCTGAAGCGTTTTCACAACATTGTGAACAAGAGGAATGATTATAATCAAAATTGACAATCTGGCATCATATCTGAGCAGACACAGGGGCATTCACTGAAGGTTCCTGGGGAAATAAACATAATAGCTCTGGAATTGGCATCCTACATGACAGATTAAAAAAAAAGGGTGGAGATTAAAATACATATTTATATAAACTTTCTTTGTCAGAAGTTTGAGGTATCTTTGAAGTTTTAGGTAGTGAAGTAACTATAATAAAAACAGAAGACTCCCTAACAGTTCTAGAAAGGAACACAGACTATTACTGCCTCCTTCCAAATGCTGCCTCCCCCTTTATCCAGCACATTTGCTGAAAGATGAACTTGTCAGCACAGTTGTTGTTTCTGGTGGCTGACGTTAAAAAAAAAAAAAAAAAAACAGAAAAATATGGTACAGTTGAACAGATCGTAATATACTGACAGTTTTTAAGCTAGGAGAAAGAGACCATAAATGAAGGTTAGCAATGGGTTTATCAGGCAGGCAAGCCTGCTACATGTGGAATAACTTTTTTTTTTTCCTTAATAAAGCGTTCTGTCTCTCACAAGTTGAGCAAGCTGTCCATGCTGTGAAGGCAAGGTAGGTGGAAACAGAGTAGAAGGGTTGTGTTTGTGGCCACAGTGTTATGGCACATTCTGTCTCCCTCCTGGATGCCACAGATCTCAGTCTCCAAACTGTTACAGAGGTAGTAAACTAAAGGAATCCCTGGGATTCTGGCCATTGCTGCTTGCATAGGGTTGCACATTGCTCTCTCATCCAGCCACCCAGTGAAACCACCACTTCTTGTCGTGGTTTAACCCCAGCCAGCAACTGAGAACCACACAGCTAGTTGCTCATTCCCCTCCTGGTGGGATGGGGGAGAGAATCATAAGGGTAAAAGCGGGAAAACTCATGGGTTGAGATAAAGACAGTTCAATAGGGAAAGCAAAAGCTGTGCAGGCAAACAAAGCAAAACCAGGAATTCATTCACCACTTCCCATGGGCAGGCAGGTGTTCAGCCATCTCCAGGAAAGCAGGGCTCCATCACACTAACAGTTACTTGGGAAGATAAATGCTGTCACTACCAATGTCCCCCCTTCCGTTCTTCTTCCCCCAGTTTTATATGCGGAGCATGATGTCATATGGTATGGAATATCCCTTTGGTCAGTTGGGGTCAGCTGTCCTGGCTGTGTCCCCTCCCAGCTTCTTGTGCACCCCTAGCCTCCTCACTGGTGGAGTGGGGTGAGAAGCAGAAAAGGCCTTGACTCTATGTAAGCACTGCTCAGCAGTAACAAAAACATTGGTGTGTTATCAACACTGTTTCCAGCACAAATACAAAATACAGCCCCATACTAGCTGCTCTGAAGAAAATTAACTCTATCCCAGCCAAAACCAGCACACTTCCCTAAGCCAAGACAGATGCAGCAGGAGGAAGCCTTTGGGAGAAGCACTAGTATCTTCTATTTTAACCCCCCAACTCTAGTTGCCTTGAGGCAGGATCCTAAGCTGCTGCCTGTGCAGTGTATGGGGACAAGCCTGGTGCTGAGACAGTATAAAGGCACAGTAACAGCCCTACTGAGAAACACCAGAAGGTCAGTGTCTACTTGGCAGTCGACCCTTTGTGCTATTCTGTGTGCCTGCTACCTGGTTTCAGTGTAAGCTGGGTAAAATCAATGCACTGTGCAGCACATTAGTATGCCTTTTTTCCCCTTCTCCTTTTGGTAGCTCTCAGTACAGACAGCCTTTTATCCCACTATTGTCCTGGATGTCTTCTTGACAAGCGTTGTGTCTACGTAATATGCTGTGATCTGAAATGAATTCACAGTCTTTTTGGATAAGACTGAAATGATGTTTATGTTCTGTGTCTTAATTTCAATATCGTAGGTCCATCAGTTGCTTCGGGAGGGACGACTGGAATTTGTCATTGGAGGGCAAGTGATGCATGATGAAGCTGTGACACTAATTGATGATCAAATTTTACAGTTGACGGGTATGCATATTTGCATTTAACTTTTATTTTGCATTGTTATGACCTTGGGGGAGGTTTGTTTTTTGTTTCTGCACCCCAAGATTCCTTTTTTTTTTTTTTACTCTTTAAGAACTGATTAAAGCATCTCTGATTTTTTTACTTGCTGGTGGGTTATCTGTATAAAAATATTTGCTCTAAAAAGGCCAAACACAATGGTTCTGTGGTAAGCAGAAGGGTAACTGAAAGCTGACTTGCCGTTTAATCCACGTCAGTTATAAACTCCTTTGGAGCAGAGGCCTTTTTCTGTGTGTGTGTGTGAGTGTTTGAGCGCTTAAGCTCTTGGGAAGGTAGTTGTGGTGAAATTGAGGGTACGAAACGCTCTGGAAGAAAATACCTGATAGCAATTCAGAGTGTGGGGAGTTTATAACAGTTAGGCAAAGTCTTGCAGAACGTGGGCCATAGAATGTCACTGAGGTCATCTGAACTTAGTTGAAAGACTTGCTTGATGAAGAAACCCCTTTTGTAATCATGGTCAGCAGCCTCTGTTAGACATAGATACATATTTCCAAGAGATGCGCTATTTCCCATTTTAATCTTCTAGCTTCTGCTTCCAGACATTTGTATGTTACACCTTTCCATCTGATGGTTTAAAGAGTCCTTTAGTATTTAGGTTTATCTCCATCAGGTTAATGAAAAAAGAAACAGGATAAATCATGCCACCATTGTGCTATAGATACTTATAACATGCCATGAGGGGGTAGCATGCTGTTTTGGGATGGGAGAGGATGTATTAGCACCAGCTATCTGTCATGGCTGATATAAGCCCTGCCCTTTTCAGGGCTACACTCTGGGCAGCTTTCTACATAAAGACTAATGGGTCAGAAAACAATGTTATCATTTGCTGAATCTGACTGCAGGACCACTGGCCTTGTTCCTTGTGTGTTAGTGTTTATCAGGAGCACAGGGATAGCAGCTTCTTTTGCGTCTCAATGAGTTGCCACATCACGCTCTGGCCAAAAGGAGGAGAAGGGACGAACATTATTTTTTTTTTCTTCTTATCTGACTCCTGTGTTTAAAGGTTGTTATATGGGCTTAGTACACCCAACCCAGGACTTCTCCAAAGAAAATACTAATATTGACTGAAGAGTCCTTTTGTTAAATGCAAATACAGCTTTTCCTTTCATTGGAGTTAGTTGCAAAAAACATTATTTCTAATTCAAGATTTCATTCTGTGTATAAACAAAATTTTTTTAAAAAAGAAAATTGAAGTTTGGTAATTTATTCAGTAGGAACCAAAATATTAATATATTATAAAATCCCTGTTTATTTTTCCTGAAAGCACTCTGCTCAGTTTAAGTATAAGTACATACAAACAAAAAAAAGTATACTTGCATTGTGTGTGGAGGTCATCTTGAGAAGACAAAGACAGTGCAGACATTTGGGGTCTACCTTTCATGTCTTCTCCTGTCTGTCCAGCCAGCTGTGTTTTGGAAGAGCCTAGCAAACTCTGCCTAAAATGTGCTTCAGTCAGAAGAGTTAAAATAAGCGCATTGTTTGTGAATAAGATGAAGTGAAAAGAGAATGCACTGCAAACTCAGTTATTCAAACATGATGTTAAAATCTGGAATGGAGTTAGTCCAGAATGGGGAAGATACGGTTGTATTTTCAAATAGTTCTGAGCACAATTCCAGAACTATGAAATTAAGAGCTGCAGGTTTTTTTTTTTTTTCTTGCTGATGAGAATCCTAGTGCTACATACTGGAGTTCTGAATAAAAACTGCTGCTTAGCTGGTTGTTTTACTTTAAATGGTTTCTCTGAGTTTATTCTATTGTCTCATCTTTCTGGTTTGGGGGTTTCTTTTTTGAAACTCATTTCAATACAAAATTATTAACACTGGTTGTAAATAACATCTTGTATCAAGTTTGCTATTGTCCTTTGGCTTTTTTCTTTTTTTATGATTGAGGATCGCGATTAAGGATCGTATTCATGTTAGTTTTGTTTACTGGATGGCTTCCCTGGCCCTTTGTCGTTGATACGAGACCGAAATTTTCTGAGAATGGGTGGTATGATTTGAGTAAACACAAACTGAACCCCAGCTTGTTGTTTTCATGCAGACTCCAACCTGGCTATTAGCCTTAACCTAATTTGTATCTAAATACTTTTTCCCAGGCCTGTCTCTAATTGTAATTCCTATTTGTTATTCATCTTTTATGATGTTAATAAGTTATACTTTGCATAGCAAAATAAATATTGACAGTGTGAAACTTTCTGCTGTGAGTCATTAAATTCCTGAAACTTTAAATGCTTTGGAAAACAGCAACAAAGAACTATCCTTTTAAGTGCTTACGTGTTATACTATATGCCTATTATATTTATAAAATGAACTTGTGAAAGTGTTCCTAACGTAAACAAATTTTGCTTTGCAGAAGGCCATGGATTTTTGTATGAAACCTTTGGGATCAGGCCTCAGTTTTCGTGGCATGTTGATCCTTTTGGAGCTTCAGCTACAACACCAACTCTTTTTGCTCTGGCTGGTTTTAATGCTCATCTTATTTCTCGGATTGACTATGATCTGAAGGCTGACATGCAGAAAAACAAGGTAAAAATACCCTTAGGAATGGAACCCATTGCCAGCCTCTACTTACAGTAATCCCAACCATGACATTAAAAGATATGCATCTCTCTGATCTGTGCAGGAAAATGTAGGTATTTTTTCTCTGAAAGTGACATGCTGATTGCATGTGCTAATGGTGAAATATCTTGAATCTGTGTAATACGGTCAAGCAATGTCTTCATCCTGACTATCCCGTCTGTCCCTGACTTCAGGTCAGGGATAAAGTATAGTCTAGCCTGAAAAAGACACCGAATGCAGGCATTGGGGCAAGGCATAAGTTGACATTGAATTAGGAGTGTTGGAACTGGGGGTATCTAGAATGGGTTTCAGCTTTCCCTGAGAAAATCTTAGATATGTTGTGTTTTATATAGACTGTTCTAAAGTGTAGTGTGTATCTTTGGTCACAGTGGTCATCATGCTTGGAGCATTTATTTGTTCCTGTAAAAGTGATAATACTAGGTCAGTTAGGGTGCCAGCTAATAATTTTTTTTTTTGCTGAATTCAGTTTTTGTTTCATATTCTGCCTTGTCTCGCACAGTGTCCCATATCCAGTAAATTTTTTTCTTTTCACATCACAATGTTGGATCCTGGTCTCTCATCAGTTTTACACATTAAACAATGTGAAAATAAGGGGCTTTCGCTAGTATGAGCTGGACATTAGGCAGTTTTTATGAATTTTGGGTAAAACTCAAGCATCTGTGAAGAAGACAACAGGATTCCTGTTGAATTTGGTGAAGCCAGGACCTACCACCTTATGTTTGCAGTGAATTGCGATACTTCCTTTCCGCTAAAATCTTTTATGAGCTTTTGACAATCTTTTCCCATCTAATTTTTTTTCTGGCACTTGACAGTCTGGAGGCTTCCAAAACTGTAGAAGTTCTGTTTCAGTTGATTAAACATTGATTCCCACTGACTACGTTGCAATCCGGACTACATCTGGGTCTTTTCTAGCTTAGAGGTGTTCAACTTCCACTGAAACAAGTGAGGTGTAATGCCTGTGATAAGCTAGGCTTACACCTGGATTTTGGCAGTATGCTGGCAGTGTGCTGCCTCCTCTCCTCCATCAATTTGAATAGAAAGAGGCAACACCATAGCCTCCTATATATAGTATGTGACCTTGCTTGCGGTATCATTGGCTGATCTTAAGTAAAAGCCCTTAAGTATTACAGGTGGTGGAAAGGAAGATGGGCACTCTGAAGTCTTAAGTTGTTAATGATGGTATTTCTGCACTTGTCATCAAGGGTAATGGTTTCATACGTTTTTTGCTTTCCAGAAGCTTCAGTTTGTATGGCAGGGCTCTCCTTCCTTATCTGGAAGACAGGAGATCTTCACCCATGTTATGGATCAATACAGCTACTGTACCCCATCGCAGCTACCTTTTTCAAACAGGTATGAAGATTTCCCAAATATGCAGAAAGATTGCATATAAACTTCTGAGAGTTTATATTGTTGGAATTTCAGCATTTTCTTTGACTGTTTTCTTTTAACAGTATTCTACTGCTTTCTCCTGACCTGCGGTAGGTCAAGGAGATGTCTAGACTCTGTAGATCTGAGACAGGATTATTAAGCACTTCCAGCTACCCACCACAATACATGAAGTTTGCTCAGTGCCTAACAACTGAATGCCCAAAATTGACACTTGCCACTGACAGGCATTAAAAATACTTGAAAATATTGTCAGACTTTAAAAATAATGTTTTCTAGCACCATGAGGCTGGGAACACAGGTACTGCTTTTATCTACAAATATATGTATCATGTCAGTCCTTATTTAAAAAAAAGAAAAACTAAAAATGTGTAACAAATCAATTGCTGTAAACAGAAAATGTCCAAAGCAGGACTGGGTTTTTGTTTCTCATCCTGAAAAGTTAAGATTTAAAAACTCCAGGAAGCTCAGTATGGACTTGGCTATTGCTAATTGATTTTTTATGGGAGATTTTCAGCATTATATTGGGCTGAGATGTATGTATATTATCTCTGTATAAACTAAAGCGACTAAAATTTTCCATTTACTTTGTGAAGAAAATCTGAGAGCTTTTGAAGACTTTATTTTGCTCATTGGCTTATACAGTAAAATACTCGTTGTAAACAAAGTCTACTTGGGGTCACATCTTCATTGTTACAAAGCTTGCTGTTTTGTCCGATAACTTTTGTTCTATGTCAGCAAACAGCAGAGACTTGGAAAGTTGCATGGTGTGAAGAGAAAACTGGACAACCTTCCCACTACCTCCACCCACAAATAAATACTAAAACCTAAATACTAGCAATGATTATAAACTGAATTTTTTTTTTGCTTCTTATTCCCTGTGTGTCTGCATTTCATTCCAGCACCTTTTGATGTGTTTTTCCCAGTTGAATAAATTCTGTTTATAGCCTGTTGCTTTCTCCGTATACTTAGATCAGGATTTTATTGGAATGGAGTTGCAGCTTTCCCAGATCCACCAAAAGATGGTGTTTATCCAAACATGAGTCTGCCTGTTACAGATACTAACATCCATCTGTATGCACAAACCATGGTGGCCAACATTAAGGAGAGAGCAGCCTGGTTCCGAACAAGTGATGTTTTGTGGCCATGGGTAAGTGCATGATGAGCATTTGCTTTAGAAGTGGCAAGTACACCTACAGTATGGACAGTAGGTAGATGGTGCTTTGCTACAGTATGTACTGCAAAAATGCAGGTACAAACCATGTGTTGGTAAAGCGTTTTTCTAGTAAGTGGGGTCCAAATGTCTGATTAGTAATGATTTTTAAAAACTAGCACTTCTTTGTACGGTCTGGCAGATGTCTACCAAGTCTGCCACCCCACTTAATATGGAAAGAAATGTGACAAAATTGTAAAGATCACCTCTTGTGAAACTATATATTGCAATATTGCTTCCTTTTTTTCCTGTCCTTATTTTGTCTATTTAAATGATCTTTTTACATAACTGCTTAGCACAACAGAATTCTGTGTTAACAAACATGGTAGTGTTACAAGAAAATGTATTACACATTAGGTAGTCAAGGTCTTTTCTAACGGATGTGTAATCATTTTCTTATACAGTCTTTGTGTTTTAGTTAAAAACATAAGCATATCCCAGCTTGGTCATCCAAACACTTTTTTTCAGCAACAGATTGTGTTAATTACATCCTACACATACACATAGCACTATATGCTCTCACTATTTTTAAGTCCTTAGAAAAGAATAACTTTGCCTAAACTGAATTAGGTGTGGTTTTGAATTTTGATGGATGCTGTAGATCTCATAATTACAATATTGAAAGTTGATGTGTGTTCCTAAGGTGGCTATTTGACCACAGTATATGTTGTTGTAAAGAGAACAAACGTTTTCTGACTGATGCAGCTTTGAGTCACTGATTTGTTTTTCTGCTGTGTTTGTGACACTATTGCTTCTGTTGAAATTTTTTTTTTTTTTTTTTTAGAGGTTGAGGGGAGAAGTGGGATATAATACTCTGTAGTAGTCTCTAGTGAAAGTTATGCTGGAATGGGGAGGAGGGAGTTTTGGGTAAATTCCAAATGTCTAGATCCAAACCTGCAGTTTTACAGTAATGTAAGAAAATTTCAGTCTCTGACTTCTGATTTGTGTGCTTGTGATAAGGAGCTTTAAACAAAGTAGTAAAAGTTTGTAACTCATTCATATTGCTATGTAAAGTAGTAGAGAGAAATAGATATATGGATACCTCTATAGCTAAGCTTAACTATTTTTTCGTGATTACAAATAGTTTGGTGTATCTGAATATTTCTTTTTTCTTTCAGTTAAAAAATCAGGAAATACACACCTTCCCATTTCAAGTCAGACCTCACATCTAGACTGTTGGCATTTTTGTGATGAGTTATATGGACAAAGAAGTGTTCATTCATGATCTGAAGCACCTAGTTGTGCAGGAGGAGGCATTGGGCTGTGGGGCAGCATAGAAGTTCAAACCTGCCTCTCTAGAGGCCACAGCAGCAGATGTACGACGGGGTATGAAATTGTCTTAGGGACTGGAACTGATCCTTGAGACCTTTTTTGGCCTGTGTGGTTGAACTAGCTGTACAGTAATGTATAGTATCCTGTTCAGATAGCGAGCAGATGTGATGACTAACTACAGCAGGTTCTCCTGGATATCCTTGTTCTACAGAGCTACAATGCTTCTCAGCTACTATGTTCTGTGTCAGTGTAAGTGGGGTCTACCAGCCCAGCACATCCCCTCCTGTGGTGCAAAGTGTTTACTTTTTATGAGGAAGTCGTCTTGGATCAGGATTTGAAAGTAGTGCTCTATAAATATGAAGTAGTTTTGTCTGGTAAACATATTGCTTCTTCCCCACGAATTTAACTGGAGTCTACATGAGGAAGTCTGGCTTGCACTGACTGCTGTACTCTGCAGTATTTAGTTTGATATTTTTTAGTAGCTCATTCTAGTTTGAAGTTGTTTCTGCTATACACATGCAGAAGATCTCAGGGTATCTCAGAAGAACTTTTCTGTTTTGGAAGTGGAATTTCCACTTCTGATCAGTGACTTACCCTGTCTGAGGGACAGACGTGTGTGCTAGGATTCATAAAGGATGTGACAGTGACCTTACATGAAACCTAGTAAATGAGGAAGGGATGGGGGTGGCAGTCATATCTGGGAAAGAGAAGGGAGAGTTACCACCTCTGAGTTCAACTGAACTCATCAGGTTCAACTCATTCATGAGTTGAATGGGCTGAGCTTATCAGGTTAAATTCCATGAGCTTACCAGGTAAAGGTTGGGGTGGAATATGGGATTGCAAAGAAAATACAGCCTCCATGGCCATTTCTTCAAGCATCTGCTAAGCTTTGGAGGCAAATTGCTGAGAGCATCTTTATTTTGAAAAGGAGATCAGGATTGATTTGTGAAATGTTTCTGTCTCAAGCACAGGGAGATGAAGATGCATTAAGCTGGTGTCAGTGTTGGAATGCCTCAATCAGACCTTTCTATGTGGGGAATGTTGTTGTGCTTTAGAACGATGCCTATACTGTAATACTGATACTGTAAGAATGCACATGGTGCCATGGCTGACTGACTCTCATTTTCCTGTTCAGCTGTTGTAGTTGAACAGTGGCGTGATTAGTTATGTCTTTTTTTAAAAGTTTTTACATGCAGATAGTCTGTATTGAGACACCTTCAACAGACAGCAGAAGTTGTGCAAACACGCTCAAAAAAGAGGTTTTAATACACAGTGTATCACCTCTCTTAACTATTTGGATGAGCATCAGAAGTACTATAGTCTGCTGATGCCCCATCACAACAGTAACACATTGTGTGACATTTGTACTACAGGGATCTCTGTCCAGATAGTTTTGTTTCACATCATACCGTCAGCACTTTCTAAAGCTGTAAGCATTCTTAAGAGCAGAAAATAAGAACTTCCTTGTTTTCTGCTAAGTGGGAGAAATGCAGCATGAAAAGAAACCAAGGTCATCTTCCCAGGCTTGTATGCATGCATTTTCCAATTGCTACCACAAAAGTTCATGCTCTTGCACAATATGGTGTGTCAGCACACTTCTCCCTATCTGTAATGCTGGTAGGTTATCAGCTGATCTGTGCAAGTAACCCTACCCATTCTTGACATTTTGTAACAAGTAACTTTCATATGGGCAGTCAAGACCAAAAGAAACACTACTTTGACATAGACTAGTGTTAAAAAAGATCCTACTAAATTACACAACCCAAAGTCATTTGGCTGTTCTGTTTTTTGGAATTTCAGGGCTGTGACAAACAGTTCTTTAATGCCTCTGTTCAGTACTCCAACATGGACCTGTTGTTGGATTATATTAACAAGCACTCTGATGAGTTTGGAGTGACTGTCCAGTATGCTACTGTTGGTGATTACTTCCAAGCAGTTTATAGCAGAAATCTTACATGGGAAATTCGGGACGCTCAAGACTTTCTTCCATATTCAACAGGTAATTAAACTCACAACTGCATAACATCTGCCTCAAATGTAGGTATTTAAAATTTTAATAAAGGGAAATTGAGAAAATGAGAAATAAATTAAGAGGAAAACTACCATCTCCTTGTAACGCTTATTTACACTACCAGGTGTCATCAAATAGACAAGCTGATCCAACTTACTGGTGTAATAAAGACGGTAAAGCAGTGGCTGGAATATTTTTTGGAGCTGTTAGAAGCAGTGGGTGGAGGAAGAGACCCTGAAAGAAAGAGTACAGAATAGGCAAATTTGGCAAAAAATCTAACTTGAGGTTTTTGTTTTGCTGTCTTTGAGTAACAATAGAGTGCAAATGAAAGCTAAGCACAAGATGTATTCATGTGTGTAATGTCATGCGAATTTTTTAATCACCTGAAGAAATGTATGGATACTGCACTAATCAGGTTCTGTAACAGTGAAAACACTGAGCCTGTAGGCCTAGGCCACCTGGCTGAAATTCAGTAAGATATTTCATTGAATGGATGAAGGAAAAAGACTGCAAAGTATGTAACACACTGCAAACTGGTTAGCAGACAGCAGTGATAAGAGAGGTGCTTCGCAGAAGGGTACCAACACAACTAATACAAGAAGTCTCTTGTGACATTGGAGGGGTCCTGTCTGAACTCTCTAAAGCTGAGATACTAGAACTCATTCTGCTTCAAATATAGATTTTGACTGTTTGTTTCATGTTTGGACATTTAACTGGGAAGTAATTCTTTTCTGTGCCTTCCACACAGTAGCATGCACAAATAACCTGTAGTCTCTTAGGTAATCTGCAGTATTAGATATGCATGTTACGCCTCTCCTCCTCTTCTGCAAAAATGACTGTAGTAAGGACAGAGTGCTCCAGGATCCAAGAAACTGATAAACTGAAAGATACCTAGAAAGAGATGTGTGGCCAAATAAAGACATGTACTATTGTTACTGTTTAAAAGAACTGGATTATGCATGGATTAGAGCAGAGCTGGGAAACTCGACATCAAGTAATCTCTGAATGTCTGAAGAAGTGAGGCAGGTAACCAAGGGACCAAGGCAATCTGAAAGCTTTTAGGATACTTCTTTGTTAGTACAGTGGAATAGAAGTGGTCAAAGTGAAACAGTTGATGCTAAGGATTTGATGTCCACACTCTATGTAATTCCAGGAAAACTGGATATAATCTGGTCATATGGACTGAATGCCCATTAATGCTTGTTACATACCATTTTGTGAGCACTGAACCCAATGTTTTATATAAAGCAGAGCATACTAGGTAAGGACAACTGGTAGATTCACTTTAAAAGCATGTTCCTGGGCCAAACAAAACACTGATGTAGATGAATCCCTAAAGCTGTAGGTAGCTCTAGGAGAGAGTCTTGTCTTTTTCATTAATGAAAACAGTTTTAAGTTCTGGGAGGAAAAAAAACTGTATTATAACTGAAGTATCAAAAAGTAAAAATACCGACTATTTCTGAAATTTCATAGTATGATGTGACACAAATTCATTGCAGCTGCTTGTTGCTTGCTTGCTTCTTACTTACTGCACTGCCTTAGCTTTTCAAGGAGAAGCAAAAAGTGCTGAGAATATATGAAAGAAGGCATGCCATACCCAACATACCTTTAATCCTTTTTCCCATTAAGTTTACTGTTTTAGGCCTCATTGAAGTATGCAGAGAGAAGACGCAGCTAACTTCTCCATTTCTAAACTCATTAATTTGTTTCATTGCCTGGATTATCATTAAAATATCATTGGTATTAAAATACCTTTTTATAGAATTGTAGCTACTACTACTTCATCACATTTTTTGGCACTGTGGATGTATATCTCAGACTATTACAACCCAAATTTAGCTTATACATCCAATATTCTTTAACGTGTCGGTTAACTTTTAAAGTAATAAAAATAACTATTGCTTCCTGTGAATCACTGCATAGACTGATCCCTTACTCACCTCCCTCTAGGGATCATGTCATGTCTAACAACTTGCTGATAAATGCACTGCCAGTTTTAAGTGCTAATATCTTTTTACATCTGGGCTCTTACCTGTGTCTTTTGGCATAATTTACAGGCAGTAGTCAATTGCCTTTAGCTTGCATAATAGCAGCACCTTCAATGTTCCAGGTGGGTGCCCACACATGGATGCAATTTATTCCCCAAACGGCTTACTGTGCCTTGCAATCACAGTACAGATTTGAGTGCACTTTCTCCCACATACTATTTTGCTTCTTGATGATTAATCCCCTCCCATTCTTTCTATGCTGTTTTATTATGAGTCACTTATTGGGATCAGTGTCACTTCTGACATCTGCCTTGGAAACTCAAGTTTTAAGTCCCAAATAAGTATTTCCTTTTTCTGCTCTACATTCATTATATTGCGCTACTATGCATATGTGAGACTTCTGCTTGAATCCTTGAAAAATGAAATGGAATTAATTCTGTTTGAACTTCTAGCATTTTTCAGGCCAAGAAGAATTCGTCCTGGAGTTTTTGAGCAAAAGGTCCCATTTTGTAATTGTTGCCTTTGATCCTAGGCTGATAGCAGATTGTTACAGTTGCATGTATGCACTTTATAAAGCACTTTCTACAACTTCGCTCTGGAAAAACTATTTTAAAATTTTATATTTAAAAAAAATCCCCCAAAAACAAACAACAAAGGCCCACCAAGTAGAGATTTGGAGATTTTAAAAACAAATACTTGTTTTCCTAGTTTACTCTATGGAATACTGGAACATACTAGCACAAATTAACTGTTGAAATACTTTCCGCTGACCACTTGAGGGCATCTTTTGATGTCTTTTGAAGTGCTGCAGTAGTTTGGTGTCATGTTATCACATCACTGTTTCTACTCCATTTTGAGGAAATGAAATATAAGAAAAATCCCTTTGACTGGAATGGGAGAAATAGAGTTCATATCAAGCAATAACTGAGGATTATAATCCACTGTCTTTATTAGTGAGTAATAAAATATGCTTCAGTGGAACTTTTAGAGTTGTTTTGTACAGATCCACAAAGAAGAAATTTCTGCAAACACAGGCTAACTTAGTTGATAATGGCTTTGTTTCAACACTCATGTTAGTAAGCCTGTAGGAAAGATTGTAGTTTTCCAAAGTGCACATTTATGGCTGTGTTTTTTTGTAGGGTTTATGACTATTCCATTGGATGGAATTAAACTATCCATCAAATGGAATAGTCATAAGCTCTACAAAACCATTTGATGGCCAATGTGTAAACCCACAGCAGATTTCATGTAAGAAGCTGTACAGTAGTAGTCTAATAAATAACAAATAAATGATAACTGAAATAGTATTTTGACATGTATTGGATCTGTTCAACTCTTAACAGAGCCATTTCAAGCGTGGACTGGGTTTTATACTTCTCGGAGCACATTAAAAGGAATCGCAAGGAGAGCAAGTTCACTGCTTTATGCTGGAGAGTCCTTTTTCACGCAGTATGTCCAGAAAGACCCAGGAAGTTCTATTTGTAAGTGTAGAGCCTTAAAGCATCTTCAGAGCCTTAGATGGGCCGTTTCAGAGGTAAGATTGATTTATTTTTTAATTTGAATGAAAATGTTTATTGTCCAAAGGCAAAGCTTTGCTTAAGCATTTCAGCTGGAGTATCTTGAGGTTGCTTTTATGTTTTTAGAAATAACTTTCCCCTTTAGCAAGTCATAAGTAAAAAAAAAAGCAATTTTTAAAAAAACAGTCTTGAAACATGACTTCATCCCCTTAGCCATGTATTCAAGTCATGGTTACTGGCAAATGTTTTCTTCAGCCAGTAAAAGAGTATGTGGTTTCAAACTTTGCACCTGAAATTCCTTTTCCTAATGTTAGTTTTATTATTTACAAAATGGTTTTTAAAAATAAAATAAACAAAAACTGAACTAATTGAAAACTACTGATAATCTCTACTTCCGCAAGTTGGAAGAGGAAGAACAGATCTGTTTCTTCAAAGTTCAGTAGCTCAGTGATCAGCCTTATACCATTGACAGGCCTCAGTGCTTTTGCTGGTAATAAGTATTTTGTGAGCTAAGTTATTGACCAGTTCTTAGTAGGAAATTAAAAACCTGTCTTGTTACAGTATTTTTGCTGCATTCTTGGTTTTCTAACCTGTATTTTTTTCTTCTAAGTATGTAACTTCAGTAATTCCTAAATATTAAAAGGGGAATATGTGTAGAGGGAAATCTCTGTACATCTTTGACCATTTCATTCTATATATGGGAATTTGGAATAAGCAAAATGTGAATCTATGAAAATAGCTGTAATATGTTATTATTTTAAGTTATACGTCTGAAGGTTAATAGACCACATTAATACAAATGCAAAACTTAAAGTTGTCATCCTCATGCATTGTGACCTTTTAAATTTCTCTTAAACATAAGGTCCAGCATCACGATGGTATAACAGGCACAGAGTCTCCCAAGGTGAAGGACATGTACATGAATAACTTGATGTACGGAATGTTCAATGTAAAGAAGCTAATGGCTTCCATAATCTTTGACATGAACAACGCGAAGAAGAATGGAGAGGTCTATTCTTCTGTTTACAGTAAAGACTCAGGAATACCAGGTACTCTTTAATACAGCTTTTCCAATTTTCGGGCTAACTTATGAACGCTATCATGTTTTCTTCCAAAACAACATACTATGTAGCACCTAAGTTCTGTGAACCACAGCTGGAAAATCCCATTTGCCTTATGAGACCTGCTAATACCTGAGGCAAACTCAGATGAGTTTATGAGCAGTCAGATCTCAAGCATCTGAAACCAGGACTTTTAAACTGATATTAGGTAGAGTTCAGACCTCAGCTATATAACAGAAGGGAGGAAGAGGTGCTATCGGAGTAATTACTAAACTAATCTTACTATGCAACATAAGATTACTGTAAGAAGCACAGTCACAGTTAAGAAATGTTCTTGCTGTAGTGTACTGCCAGCTTGTGTAAAAAATGTAAAGGAATTTTTAAGGGACCTATTCTAAAGACTGTACATTCCCTTTATCTTTACTTAGGAAACTTTTTAAACTGTCAAATATAAGTAGTGCCGTGGGCTGTGCAACAGACTGATTTGGCTTTTTACAGGGTTGTTTTTAGATTAGGCTTCTCATTTGACCTTCTGTAGAACTCTGATAAAGTTAATACTGCATGCCAACGGGTTATGGTAAGCTGCTTATTTTCACTAAATGGATTTACATTCAACTCAGGTGTCATTTTCTGAGTACACAATCTTTTTATTGGGTAAAGAATAAGAGAATGAAGCAGAATAGGGTTTTATGAAGTACTACAAAATGTTTTCCTTTTTTGAATTAGGAAGTTTTACTGCAGAGTTTTATGTTAAAATTTTGTGAGATGGTTGTACTTAGATTTCTCAAATACTTTTTAATATCACATTTTAAAAATACACCATTTTAGTGACTGGTAGCTTTGTTTGTGTGCACAAAGGTGCTACAGATGTTGACCAATATGTTGTTGTCTATAATCCACTGGCATGGAACATCACTACCTTTGTCACGGTTTCTGTCAGCCACTTGGCAATGAGTGTATATGATGAACTGGGACATTCTGTACCAGCACAGGTACTTCAACTTTGTTTCTGTTGCTTTTCTTTCAGTTGTCAGTTTTCACTGACTTGATCCTACCTCCTGTCAAAGTGTGGTAATATATAGTATTACAGTGAAAACAAGTATTAGTTCAGACTGAGATTTTCCTAGTCCTCCTTCAAGTGATTTTTTTTGTTTGTTTGAACTTGCTTGTTCTCTTAACTAGAATTTTTTTGTCTTGATGTCCAAATGGGCTTCCTGCTCTTCTAGTGTGTTTGGTTTGTCTTTTGCATGCCTGCTTATTTTGCTTTTCTTCCTATAATAAACAGTTTCCATAAAGCCTTTTTGGTTGAAGGCCTGCACTACAATTGACAGCTCTGTTTGTGCAATTGACAGATTGCCTTGGGGAGGAGAAGAGATTTAAGAAATGGATGTCTTATTTACAAGCTCAAAAGAAACTGGGGACAGTCAGCTGCCTTATGACATATTCTGTCATAGCCAAGCTCCAAGATAAGGCCAGCTGTCCCTGGAAGAGAAGAAAGTGGCCTCAAGTGAAAGCTAGCACTAGCCTTTCTCAGGAGCATCTGCTGTAGATGCGTCATCATGAATGGCTTGATAAACCTGTAGAAATGCCTGCTGCACGTAAGGCCTGAAGAGGCATGACACTATTCCAGATGCTCCCCTCTGTCCCTGAGGTGCCAGATAGCTCAGCAAGTTCTGCCAGCTGGACAGAGTTTCTGTTATCTGTGGCTTATAACTATCACTGTGCATCAATGCACATTGTAGTCAGGTAATGATACACAACAGCTATCTCCTGTTTCTGCATATATACATGATGATGGTGTAAGACCATACTGCCTTTATCTGGAAACCATCAGTCTCTTGGGTTAGCACATGGTCATGCTTACCTGTCAGCCACTTACCTCCCAGAAGTCCCACTATCTGAATTGCTTTAGCCTTGTAAGATACAAGGAGGGGATTGACATGTATTTAAAGCATTTATTTCAGGATTTAGAATGCCATGAAGTCAAGCTGTCATTCTTTATTTTCAAAAGACAAAGTTCTCTGTTCCAGAGTTGGTCTGTACTGTCTTTTGCTAGAAGTTACACTTATAAGCATGTGGATAGTCACTTGAGGCTAAGTGAAAGCTCTTTACCAGAAATGAGAATGTGGTTTGGGGTCTTTTCCTTCCGGTCAAAAGTACATTCATACCACACACTCATTCCTTTTGAGAGTAAGAAATCATTAGCTCAGAACCCTGATGTGAGTGTGTGGCTGAGAGGAATTGTGGCTTGGCAAGGGCTCTGCCACCTTCTGCATCGCATGCGTGAGTTGTATGCTGAAGGGAGAGAATGAGAGTAGGCCCTGTTGATACCACTGAGGTTAGGAGGTTTGCAGTGTGAGCAACTGAACGTATGCCAGTCCACAGTGTGAAGGTACAGACAACTCGCTTTAATTTCTGGGTAGTCATCACTAACCTCTTTGTCCGTGTAATCTGTACAGTATTTCTCTATCCCCATTTTCTTGCCCCAAACCAGTAGTACAAAATTACATAACATTAATGGGCAGGATACATGTAACTGAAAGATGATTAAAAACTTGTTTAAAGTATTTTGATATTGAGTAACACTGGTGTTCTGTTTACTGTTCAAAACTATGCCACATGCTTCTACCTCCCTCTCCGTGCACCTTGCTTAAGGTGAGAGCACATTTGGGTGCTTCCTCCTCTTGCTACAAGTTTTCTTATACTTGCACTAGTGACCTCCCTTATGTTTCAGTCTCTTTTCCGTCATTTGATTAGTTTAATTTGTTATTATTTCTGCTCATATAGACATTTCACAATGCAATCTTAAATCAAGATCTGTGATTCCATGTTCACATTAAAATAAGATCTAACTTTGTAATTTGCTTAATGACCCCCTTTCCTTCACAGAAAGACTGAGCTTAATCCAGGTTCACCAAACTCCCAATTGAAAGCAGCACAGATCTACATTATAATTGAGAATTATAAGAATGGCATATTTAGAAACTTATTTTTAAAGTGGTAGTTAATTTTTGTCATTTAGAGTTTACAAGACATGAAGATAGTTGCCTTGCTAATTAATTTTCTGTAATGGATCATTGTTGTGTATGTTAACATACAGGTTCAAAGCTCAGCAGAGTCCCAGTCTGCCTATGATCTCTATATTCTAGTTGCAATAAGTGGTCTGAGCTACAGAAAATACAATGTTAAACCCTTGAAAGGTAAGCAGTCTGCATTTATTGGAAGATCAGTGAAGTACAAGCGAAAAGATGTAACTGGTGCATATCAACAAAGTCAACAGTTGCTTCCTGTGGTTAACAACTGCTACCAGGTCTTGCTTGACCAAAACACAAATCTAATGCACAGCATTACAGACAGGTGAGATTGTCTGTTTGTTTTTAATAATGTTTCAGATTCTGTAAAACCTTTGTAAAAATACATCCAAGGACTGTATCATGTGCCTTAATTCTGAGATTTAACTAACAAAATGTTCTTTACAATTACACTTTTTTTTATCTCCAGTTCACATGTCCTCCTTTCTACAAGAAACATAATGCTGGCCTGGGTGTGATTCCATACTATTTCTGTAGTGTTGTTGCCCTGTCTAACCATGCAATCAGTCTAAGATGACATATCACAGTATTAACTAGTAGATTAGCAGAATCTCATTGTACTTTAGAATTAAAGAGGGCTATGAATGTGTGTTTGTATTAAAAATAAATAAGTAAGCACATACACAATGGCTATACAATAAGCCTTGAATGATAAAGCAAGAGCTTTCTCTTACTAATCAGTAGTGTTCTGCAAGTCCCGTATCACTGTGTCTGTGGTAGGAAACTACAAAACTTTTTAAAAGGAAACATTTAACTAAGGGAATTCTATTTAATCAGGCAAATAAAATGGAAGAAAATCAAGATCAAGTTGGGATCTGGAGTTTACAGATTGTCTTTCCTGGCTGATGTGAATTGGCCCAATTCCTTCAGCTTCAGTGGAGCTGTGCTGCTTTTTGCCTGCTCAGGACTCAGATTGTCAGCTACGTACTGATGGAAGATTTTACCCCTTTGGCATTGGCTTAGTGACTACTAGACCTCTTTCACCTTTGTGTTTTGGTTCATAATACTGTATCCTAGAACAAGAACTTGTTGTCCGGTGTGGTTAAAATCAGCTTTAAACCTATAGATGTGCCTTAACTAAGAGCCCTGGAGTAAATACTTCCTCGAAGTGCATCTGGATCCTAACTGTTTCCAGACTCCATGAGGAATATAATAAGAAATACAGTGAGGAAGAACAAAAATCTGAATTCAAATCATATTTTTCTCCATCCTGTTCTGACAGGCAGCAAGAGCTGGAATTCAGCATGTAGGAAAAATGGGATATTCACTTTCTTCAAAAGCCTTCAGGCAAGCTCAGAATGTTTCCATTTTGAGAAGTTTGCTTTGGGGTAATGGGGAAGAGTGAGGCAGTAGGTCAGAATGGGAGGAAAGGTTAAGAAAATTGGGATCTTCAACTGTGAAGCTGCAACAGTTAGAACTTCTAGGTCCTGTCCCTGCACTGGAAATGCCCTATAACAGGAGTAGTAGATAAGACTTAGATATGTTTTCCTCCTCAGTCATTACAGTTTGTAGGTCACTGTATTAACACTAGCTAAAATGGTTGGCAGCTTAAATTTATATGCCAGACTAAGTGATTTTTCCTGTTTTGCCAGCAAGGCTCCAAAAGAGGAGCCGAGCAGGTAGCTGAGGGCAATAACATCCTAAATTGCCTTCATATGATTTTCCAAAGGCTGTGATACGGAGTCATGAATAGCTAAACTGTAAGCCTCAGGGGAGAAAGGAGGAGACAAAGTAGGTACTGAGCAAGTGTAAATTTTGCTATCCAGTTGCCATTATATTTGTTGCCAGTGTTAAATATGGAAATTTGCATCATGCTTATTTACCTAGCTGCAAAGTTAGTTAAATGAACCTGATTATTCATTAATATGATGCAATGTGTCTAATTTTTGTGCAATGGGCGGTTTTTGATCCCATAGCAACTCTCACATCAAAACAATGAGCTAATGTAGATGTTGTTTCTGTCTTAAGATATTTCTGGTTTACAAAAGTATAAAATTACATCCATTTATTTACCCACTGACAGATGTCTTGATGGGAAGCACTTTAATTCTCTGCTGTCGTCATTTTCTAAATCTTATAAAATCAGTTATTCACTTTCAGGAAACAGATTTATTTTTTTCTTATATTCCCAGCCTCATTCCTGTTGGAGTTCAGCTTTGCATCTATTACGTACAAAATATGTTTGTAAGTAATGTAATTTTTCGTCTTCTGTGGACTCACAGAGAGACTAACCAGACTGTCCAGTTGACCCAGGAGTTCCTTGAGTACCATGTGAATGGAGATATGGTGAAAGGACCCATTTCAGATAACTACTTATTTGCTCCAAATGCTTCAGCTGTTCCAGTATCAAAAGCAGTGGGATTGGAAGTGGTTTCCGCAAACTTGATGACAGAGATACGGCAGTATTTCTACAGGTACACCACCATTACAGCTTCACTTCACTGGAATGTTTAATTCTTTGTAAACATGTATGAGATTAATCCTGTATAGTTACTCCTTAAACACTGAGCTCTGTGCACTGTTTAGGATTTAGACAAAAGAACTAGCATGTGTCTGCTAAATGTAGTGCTGAGGAAGCACCTCATAAATAGCACATATCGCTGCAGGGAGGGAGGTGAAGATTGTTCAGAGTTATCTTCTGTGTTATCTGCTTTATAGTGCAGCTTCTGCTAGGATCCTGGTTCCATACAATTCAATGAAAATTGCAGCTAACATATTCTTACGTGAGTGGAATTTGGACATAATGGTTAATTTTTATAACTGTGAATATCTTCCTTACAAGTGAATTAGACAATGGAGAAATGCATCCTACACAAGGACACTAAGCTCCCTGATGAACTAGCTACTTTTCTGTGTTAAAATTACATTAGTCTATAACCCCTTCACCCTCTTTTGAATCTGGTTATTTGATTGAAGCCTTTTGCTTTACATGGCATTGTACAAGGATTGTAGTTGAGAAAGACCTTTGGAAAACAGTGGAATTCTTGTATCAAAATTAATGTTGCCCAGATTGAAAAAATACATGTATTCTGTAGAATGTAAATGTGTTGCGTAGGGAGTCATAATTATTTTTAAATTTTTTATTAATTTTGAGAAAAAACAGAACCTCTCTAATCAAATGAACCTCTTTAAACTTGTAACACCAAAGAAAGTTGTAGCGTATTATTTACTCCAGCTGAATATCTGTACATTTGAAAATTAAATTGAAATTAAAAATAACTGTACCTGTACAGTAAATATATAGAAAACAGGCAAGAAAGTTGCCTGTGTGTAGGATGACATCATGAATGATTTAAATGTCTTGATATAACCAATCGAGTGGTCCAATTTATAAACTTTGCATATCTTTCCTCTCATTTTTATAGTAATATTACTGCTCAGGATTACATATATGCAGTATATACCAGGATGTATACAGTACCAGAAGGCTACGATGGGAAGTTGCTTTGCCATAGGATAGAGCAAGAATACAGTGTTGGGCCTTTGGAATTAAATCGTGAAGCAGTTCTAAGAACAAGCACAAATTTGAACACCAGGCAGCTACTCTACACTGACAGCAATGGATATCAGATTCAGAAAAGACCATTCAAGGCATATGTGAATAACACAGTGGCTCGGGTAGGCATAAAGTATAATAAAGGTCTACCAAAGTCAATTGTGTCTTATCTTTATTCTCCATTACTGTTACCTAAGTTAATATTATCACTGCATGATTTACTGTATGTTTTCAGAACTATTACCCTATGGTCCAGACTGCCTACATTGAAGATGATACCACAAGGCTGATGCTGCTTGCGGAAAGAGCTCATGGTGTCTCAAGTCAAGGAAATGGACAAGTGGAGGTAACATACAAAAATATGTATTTTTCTAGGAGAGTGTAATTTCATGGATGCTGATAATATAAGTAAAGCTTGATGGCTGATGACTGTTGTGACATTTACCTTTCCCCAATACAGGTGATGCTTCACAGGAGACTATGGAACAACCTTCAGTGGGACCTGAATTACAATCTCACTTTGAATGACTCTTCAGTGGTTCGCCCTGTGATTTGGCTTATTTTAGGTACCAAGGCTGTTACCAATATTTTGTATCGGACAAGTGGACTGGTGTTAGAACACAGGCCAGTAGTAATGTTTGGAGCACTATCAGGTAACTCATTCCGTCTCCTGCACTATCTTTAGCATCTGAATGGCTTATTTATTTTGCTCTGATTTATGCTGTTAAATTTGTAAATGCAGACTGCAAGCCTCCTGTGTGGCAAAGTTAGTATACAGTGAGTTCGGAGGCAAATTTAGAGCCTGCTAATGACTTTACATTAATTTCAAACATGGATGTTGTCCAAGTGTATGAAATGTTTCTCTTGTTATGTAATTATCTCTACTTTCAGAGAAGAACAAATTTTAAAGCATCTAATGAGAACAACATGTCCACACAGGGAATTAGCGCAAAGTAGCTAGTGCGGCATATACCAACTTCCTGGATGCTGAGTCCTTAATGACCTTTTTTGTGTCATTCTTTTAAAAATATTTGCTTGACTTATTAACTGAAACTGAAGCCCGGTTGTGGAATAGCAACTTCAAGCTGCAGTGAAATTTGCTTTATGGAAAGCTCTAGTATACTTCTCCAGCAGTTAAAATCATGCTGCTTTCTGCTTTGTATCTCAGGAGGCCTTGGAGGACAAAATGTAGCATCTGCTTTGCATCTGCCTTGGCAGAAAAACCAAAAATCTCTTTACCCTTCCACAGTTCACTAGCCAGGCTTGTGTGTGTGATGGATGTTTGATGCTTGCTTTGTTTCACTTTGCATGGAGGAGATAAACCAAAGCCACCCAGACAACTTCAGGAGAATTCAGTCCACAGTTCACCTGTAACTGTCCCACCTAATCTTCATCTCCAGACTCTGAGCATTCCAGGGTGGAGTTACAGCTCTAATCATGCAGAGCAGGTCCACAGCATCCGCATGGGTACGTGCTTTCAAAAGGGTGTCTGGATGTTACACTTAAAGCTGGCTTTCTTTTCTATCTTCTATGGCTAGTACTTTTATTTATTTTGAAAATGTTAAAACAAGTGTTAAATTGTTAGTGTGTTATAAGTGTTAGGTTCCTCTCTCAAGAAAGTTAATTGCCCTACTCAAACAGTATTTCTTCTGCATGAGTTCATAATGCCTGTTAGTGTCATTTCTGTCAACAGTGGGAGCTGGGTATTTCTTGCTGTTAGTCCATTTAAAAAAATGGGAATTAAGTTCGAATTATGAGAGTGTAAGCTAACAAAAAATAAATAAAACCAGGTTTTTCAACTTTTTAAAGAAAGAAAATGTTCACACTTTGTTTTCTCTTAAAGGTAAACAGAAGCAAGGTGATGCAGACTTCAGTCGTGTTCTGCTAAGAATTAGACACTTGTATGAAGCTGGAGAGGATCCTGTGCTGTCTCAACCTGTGATGATAAATCTGAAGGTAAATTTAATCCTTAGAGACAGAATACCACTTGAGCTCTTTTGGTTCTGGAATGAAACATCCTGTGCGCTAGAGACTCCACAGAAGATGGATATGAAAATACTAGTATAACTTTAACCTCAGAGGGAAGCAGGTTTTATTTTTACTCAGCTTTGCAACAGAGAAGCCATCACTTCAGATGAAGTTGCCATAGGCACAGCATGAAGATCTTTATGAAGATCTGTAGGACTGGTTCTGTTGGGCTTTTTGTTGTATAATGCTTCCTGCCAGTACCTTAACCAGCACAGAGAGTGACAGTCTGTTTTGCTATTTCTTTAGTTATTGCAAGTTGTACCTATAGTTAATGAAATGTGGACAGGATTAAAGGAAACATTTTTTTCCTCTATAGTTTATTTCTATAAATAAATGAGTTGTTGAAACTTTGGGCACCTCCATCATGTACTGTGTACTTTCAGTTTCTTGTCTATTTGATCTTTCATATAGAAGTAGATTATTTTATAATACATGGCTGGGATTTACTATTTTTAAATGTGAAATTTTGATTGATATAACAGAAACATGGAGAAAAAGGTGTAGGGTTCTCTGTTTTGTTTTTAGAAGTGCAGCGTGAGCTTCAGCTCTTGAATGGAGAGGTTAGTAGGCTCTGAGCTTTGCTACAACATAGAGAAAGCTCTCAGCAGCTCAGCTTCTTAGTTTGAAGCCTGGTGAATCTGTAGTTGCCTTATGTTTCATGACCTAGCAGATTTTTGAAGTCTCTACTGCTCTGCTTAACAGATCAGTCCTAGAGATGAAGGTTCTACTCTGGTCTAACTGTGTACTAGCCTGGTGAGTGTGATGCTATTTTCAATAAACTGTGGTTTGATTCCTTATGTTTTCTTTACTCCTAGTCTTTGCTAAAGGGATTAGGATCAGTGATGCTAGTGGAAGAGCGATCACTCACAGGCACCTGGGATGTAAATACTTTGAAGCGGTGGAAATGGAAGACTGCACAATATGCAAGCAAAGGTAGGTGGAATAAGGTGGTTGATGTCTGTATTGTTGACTGTTAAAGTTTGATGAATGGTCTAATGAAAAATGTAAAAATATTTGCAGGATTAAAAATGTATTGTTCTTCTATGTGACAGACCTAGTATCTGGCAGAGCCTGCAAGCAGTAACATTTAGCAAAGATTCCCTGCAAGGACTTGTCTGCTGTATTTCTCTGATGGCTTGTTTTGCCTAGAAGAATTAAAAAGCTTGAAATCTTTTTGAGGTCATCTTTGTCCATATAGAAATGGCTACTTTATGAATTCACACTTGTGACACAGATTGATCTCGTTAGGTGATGATGAGTTGTTAATCTAAGGTTAAGAGTGTGCTGCAGAAAAAAACAGCTGCAGTTAAAAATCCCCACTGTAATCAGCTTAAAGGACTGTGTGGATATGATTCAAGTTAGGGCTGACACTCACGTCAAATGCTGTGGGTGACCCCATTTCATTTCTCATTCCAGTTAGTTGCTTGGACATTGTCCTTACTGTTACTTACAAGCATGTATGTGCCTTGTAAAAAGCTCGCAGAGGTTTTGAGCTGGGCTAGGTGAGCGTTTAGAGCTCTGCTTGACCTGCAGCTAGGAACTTGTTTGCTGCTTACTCATTATGAAGAAAAGGTTCATGACTGGGGAGTCGTTCACATTTTCTATGTGAGTCAATGTGTGAAAAGTAGATGGATTGTTGTATATTTTAATGTTACGAATGGGTGCATGTTGGGCTCCATGCTACTTACAGCTTTAAGGTGAAGAATCTGCTCAAACATGAGCTTTAAAGGAATGTATGAGTTAAAACTGTTGACATAGAATACTATGTACATTTGAGTAAAGCTGCTTCTTGAATAAATTAGCACCATTTTTGTGTTTTACAGGATTCTCCAACAGTACAGAGACCTCAGAAAACTGTATAGTAACTGTTCACCCAAAGGAAATAAGGACTTTCTTTGTATACTTTCAAGGTCAATGAAGTTTGACATTGTATTTCAGGAGGAAATATGTAATAGCTTCCAATTTTTGTTTCAAGACATGAGTGATGATCTTGAAAACCATTCTATTGCCATTAATAAAAGGAATAGTCATTTTGGAATAAACTCTAAATTTAATTAAAACTGTTGGCCTGACTTGTGGGTATTTTTGTTGATTAATTATTTACAACTCATTTTTTTTCTGAAACATGTTCAATTCAAAAATACAGAAATGACCTCGGTATGGCAGTGCAAGCATATTGAACATTTTTGCACTTGCTGCGGGTGGTTTTAAACTGATTGCTTCTGTGATGCTCCTCTGTGGAGCACTGACATAGTCATATTACTCCTACAGTCCTGAATTGTCTTTCTAATTAGCGGTGATCTCAAGAGTATTTTCTTAGGGTTTTTACTGTTAGAGGAGATGACTTCCAAACTGCAGAATAGAGATTTGCCAAATGACGTTCCCTTTCAACATGTGAGGAGGTATGCCTGTCGTGTTTCAGCTACCGTGTCTTTTGGGCAACAACTGCCAAGCTTCTGCTTTGGTGTAAGCTGAAATTGAATGTGCTGTTTGTATTCCTTTTCACTAGTTCATTTAAATTGTGTCTCTTAAGGTGCAGATCTGGTTGTCTTTGCTTCACAGTATCCCAGTCCTGGATGTTCAGTCTTGTATTCTGGGTAAACTGAAGCTAGTCTTGTTGACAGGTGGTGTATTGTCATATGACCAGTAACTAACTGCTCACATAACCTGAATCAGGAACACCATTCTTATGACACTGTGAACTTTCATACTTCTCAGGCTCAAAGGACATGCACAGTGGTAGGAAACGTTTCATTAGCATCAAGTTGAAGCTAACTATGGAGGACTGTGTTTAGGGTTAAACAGGCAGTAAGTGCAAGTTCTAAGCAGACCTGATTGAGCAGCAGCAGAAGGAAACTTGGACAGCTTTCCTAATAGCTGGTATGTATTTATGTCCAAAAGAAAAGTTGTGGTTTTCTATTTTTATTCTTAGCTCTAATCAATGTGTAGAGCTGTAGGATCTGATTCTGTTCATGTGCCATTGGGCTTCTCTACTTATTTTACTTATTCACCATATAAGTAATATATAAAATGCACATAGCTGAGATGATAATCAAGTCAGTCACCTCACTGCAGCGGTAATGATGAATTCTGCTTGGTGCAACACTGCACAAAACTGTATTTCTGACCAGTGAAACATAAAACTCAAAGAGGAAATACATAGATTGAAAAGAGGGAAATAGGTGCCTTTTCAGTCAGTTAATAATTCCAGGCCTAGAATAATGTAAAAATGACATTTTACTGTGGTAATTGTTCTGATTTACTTCTGCTGTTCAGCAGTAATTTCCTCCATGTGGGAACACTGTTCAAGAACAAAGGAAACAGAGTGAAAAGGGCTCTCCCAGAATAGCTATTGTGAAGTAGTTATGCTGGAAGAGCTGCACTGGTGGTCAATTTTTCCGTGTAGACAGCCTGTGTATACTAACCAGTTGCCTCTCATTAACATCACTGCAGAAACTGCCACATTCAGTTACTACATGTAGAAAGGTTTTTTCGTATTTTCTATTGGTTATTTCTCATATTTGGCTATAAATATTTAGTGATATGCCAATCTAACCTGCCCTGCTGCAGTGAAAGCCATTTTCCTGCAACATTAAGCCCAAAGGGGAAGTATATAGCACTGTAACTAGGATGCAGTAAAGCATGATGGCAGCTATTTTTCGTTTTGTTTTGTGTATGTATTTGGGAAATGAAATGTGTTCAGCTAAGCCATTTTCCTTGCTTGTATGTCTTTTCTCATGCCCTATTTGGTTATGCCATGTAGAATAATGGGTATACTCAGTAGGTTACACAGTGGGATGATTACAATTCATATTTTTGTGGCCGAAGTCATATTCACTAATACATGTGCTGGTAACAGCAAGTAATGCTGGTAGATTATAAATATTGAAATGTATGCAATCGCAATGGTCAATCCCAGCCAAGCAGTAAGGGATCCTACAGCTGCTAACTCTGGGTGCTGCTTTCCCAGATGTCAGGTTGATATGTTTCTAGTAGGCTGTGTTAGAACAAATCTTCCAAAAACCTTCTGTATGCAGGGTGCTATAAACAGGAATACCTCATTACCAGCTGATTTATCTGTTTGGGGGTTTTCTACTTTAATTTGTGGAGACTTTCTGATTTAAAAGAAGGGAAAAAAAAGAAAAAAACCACCACAGAATATTTTATCTGGAGTTATTTCAGTGCAATTGGCCATCAGGGAATAATTTGCCAGAGTGAAATCTTGAATGCACCGGAGGCATCTAAGACTGATCTGTAAAAAGCATGGCATTCGTGCTAGAAGGTGATGTTGCATATTTTACAGGTTTTTTTTTCCTGAGAAATCTCAACCTAAGCAAATGGAAGCCTGCAGGCATTCTAATCTCTGTAGAGGAATCCATTTAGTAATCATCCTTTTTCTTTCCTCACATGTATCAAGATAGTGAGGAGAAATATTGCGGTGCTACATCAAGAAGTCAGGCTGCTCTGTACTTAAATACTACTTCAAGCCATATATCAGATGGGACACACACAAAAGAAAAGAGGGTGGTGAAGTATTAAAAGCAGAGGAAAAAGTCACATGTAGTGTGATGTAGGCATGCAGTCTATTTATGCTATGGTAAATAAGCTTTGTTTTTAATTTTGGTTGGGGTTAAGGAAGTAGCAGTTATAGAGTGGACAAGCTAGGAGGAGATAGCAGAGCACTTGGGTGTTGGGGAAAGAGAGGATGTGACAAGCAGTCAGAGTGAAGCTGATATAAGAAGTCTGAAAGGCAGAATCTTCTGATAACAGCTTATTTTGTTCACAGCTCCTGGCTGCAGACCTTCCAAGATGCTGCTGTTCTCGGTCTTGTGGGAGATCAGTGTATTTTGCCTGGAAAGTCGAATTATGTTCATTCCGTCATTCTATGTAATTTTGGGGAGTAGAAGCCTGAATGTCCTCAAGAGCTGGTGGAGTCCTGTTTGTGTCCAGGGACAAAGAATGGCTCACAATAAACCTTGTTTTACCATCCTCTTTTCCAGTGCCCAAGGCCACTTTTTCATGTTCTCTGTTGGCTATAGGCTCTGCTGGCTCCAGCGTTGCTCAGCACCTGATATGGCTTGAGCTGCAAAAATTCCTTGCTTACAAAGTTAGAAGGAAACTACTTCCAGCCACTGAAGATGCCAGGTGTTTCCCCTACTTGGCAAACACATGGTCGAGTTTGTTATATTCCGCTTTTCGTCCCATTGCCATGTTCTATCTCAAATACTTCTACTTACATCCACATTGCTGAAATGTAGGTATTAGTTATTTGGACTCACAAGAGAAATAAATTTTTTAAGCTTTTTTGCTTTCTAGGAAAAGTTCATTCGTAACCTTTATTTTACGTTAAGCCAGGTGCAAACCTAAATTAAAGCTAAAGAAAATAGTTTCTCTTCATGCTAGCATTTATCTTGTTTGAGAAAGTCCTGCTGATGAATGTATTGAAGCCAGTACCCTGACCATTTTTTTTTCTATTGCGTAAGAATTACATAAGCTTTTTTGAAAGGAAATTTTTGCAAATCACTTCTTTAATCACTACATCAGCTAAAAGAATCACTGTCATTCTTAAAAATAGTTTGAAAATTAATTGTGGTATCCGCTGGCAGATTCGTTTTGTCAGTCCATTTGTGCTGTGAAGCTGTTTTCCCTACTGAGACACAATTTATTATTCACAGTTGAAAAATAAATTATGTGTGTTTTTTGTGTGCTAAGAAGAGGCTTAGAGTCAATATCAGATTAAAGTTTTGGTGTTTTTGTTTGGGCCATAGCTGGAAAAAATTAATAATGTGTGTGTATCGTACAGAGCACATAGAATGCCACTGACTGTCGTGAGTAGTTACGAGGTCTGTTACATTGAAGTTAGGTAGTGGATAAAAAGCCCAAGCGATAGCATGCTTTCTACCTTGTATTTGAGTTGGAAGAGGGGAAGATTCATGAATTAGGTGCAACAAAAGTCAAATTTCCATTTTCACCAAAACTTTCTTTTGGCACACCTGCAACTTTCTGAAGTGTTTGTTATGGTTTGAAGATGATCCTGAAAAGGCAAATGCAAATTAAAACCTTTCAGAATTTTGTTTCAAGTATGAAAATTTCAGATTACATTTTCGTAACAAATAAATGTAAATGGTTTTTTCTCCATCTTCTTATTCCAGTGCAGTAGAATTACAAACTCATTTTGACTACTTTGAGTTTCACACATACTCTCCTCAGTGCTGCTGTAGTTTAATAAACTTTCCCAGCTGACAGTAACACCTCAAGAATGCTGCTGTCTCATTAATACTTGTGTGACAAGCCCTTAAGCAAGTCTGACATATGGATATGGAGGAGGGAGGGTGTTTAGGTTTTTTAAGGTTTTTAAACTTTGTTTAAAAGTTTCAAATGTATTTTTCAGTATGCCTCCACTGGTGTTCTTTGAATGCCATGGAGAAAAGTTTTGGGAAGACAGATTTGTGCAATGCATCCAGCAGAGACTGGATATTAACTGTGATTGCCTCTTCAAGAACAGAGTGCCTCTGCGTGGAGCAGCTGCTCTGCGGTCATCTCCAGCACACGGGTAAGTAAAGCTACACATTTACAGAATCCAAACTCATGGATGCAGTTTCCAAGGTTAACTAAGATTAAGTTGAAGAAAGAAAGGAAAACTTAAAAGGATCTTTCTGTTGTAGATGCTTTCCTGACCCACATAGTCATTTTGTGTGATGCACTTACCCTGGCAGCAAAGCTGGCTTAAGAAATTTTGTTACCATATTTTTCCACCCACTCAGTAGTCCTGTGATGGGAGTTTGTGGGGTTGCGTTTTAAAACGGCACAATGAAGTAACTGGGGCTAAAAATAAACCTTTTTCCCAACCCCTTTTTCTGTGTGCTAGTTCATTTCATCTCTGACAGTAGATGCTTTGGATTAGAACCAAAGCATCTTTCAGAGTAAATATAAGCTGCTATCAGCACTATTGAAAAAGCTTCAGCTAGACAAAATGTTCTGTGTGCCGGAGCTGCCAGCTGCATAACTCAACGCTTAATGCACAAATGTAGATATTTAAATAGAAGAGAAGCTAGTTTTTCCCTTGAATTTACACATGCATACTTCATTTATTCTGCATCTTTGATCAGTAGTACCAAACATAACATGAATGTCAATGCTAACAGAATTATTTAATATAATCCAGTAATATCCTTAAGTATAAATTATTGGCTTTAATATATCTTTTCATTCAGTTTAGTTTAAAGATATTTGGTATGTCCTCACTAGCTCTAAAAGGTGATAACTAAGTCAGCTGGGTAGCGTCAGAAATGGGGATAGCCTACAGCACTTTGTGACATTTATTTTTGCTATTGTCTCATTTTTCATTTTACTTAGCAATCTAAATGGCACTGGAAACTACTTCTGTCGGGTAGATATCGAGAAGTAGGTGAGGTGATGCATCTTGCTTTTCTTGCTGACAAATGGAAAGGAACAGTGCTCTAGGCTTTAAATGTGGCTGTGTCGTCTTTACAAATTGCAGTTCAGCTGTTCTGGACACCTGCACAGTGCTGCTAAAATCTGATGTTAATTCTAGGAAATTTTGTGGTTGATGGGTTCTTATCAAGTTCTTAATTTAACTGATTCATGTTCTCAGCATGTTCTATTTGATTTTTTTTTTCCCTGTCATTGCAATTTTGATGTTATCCAACTGAACATGTTTGTGTGACAATTTTGTCTGGCCTTGTACCCTTGTATTTGAAACATCTGTCAAAGGAATAAGACTGGATAAGTTGAGAAAACGGAACCAATGTTTTGTCTTCCATTTCTCTGGCCAAGCAATGTACCATATCACTTGATTCTGGGTTGGAGCCAAAAATCAGTACTGGAGAACATTAAGCAGCATGCAGTTATCTATATTTGTAGAAATTTTTTTTTAATAATTGAAAGCAAATAAGTTTCAACATGGCCCTTAACTTGCTGATGTAACTTGATAATGTAACTGTAGATCATTTTATTTAACCCATGCTTATAATCTTCCTGAAACAAGCCTTAGTTAATGTACATTGCACTGGTATTGCATTAATGCAACTGCACCCGTAGAGGTAATGGTGAGATGCACTGCATGCACAGCATAGTGTCCTGGATTGTTTCCCACTGATTTTGTGGAATGTTGGGGCTGCTGCAAGTGCAGTCTTCAAACTCAGCCGTCCTCCATTGCTCCTGCCAATGGAGCTATGCTACTGTTAAGGCACAGAAGGGAAGAATTTAGGCAAGATTTCGGCACGATGACAATGACACGTGCGATAAGAAAAGTTAGGAGTCATCAATGTAACCTGTGTACAGTCATTGTCTCTGGCATTGGATAAGATTCTTCAGGCTGGCTGGAAGAGGCTGCTGAGAAGCATGGGCACAGCAGGTGAAGAAGTCTCATCTTCATAAAATACCTTTAAATGAAGGATTGCAGAAGTACAATGGCAAACATTCACATGAGAACACTAAGAATGGAAAAGCAGTTCTTTATGTCATATCAGAAGAGAGGCTAATCTAGTGTTGAAAGGTAACCAATTAGGACACAATTTAAAATTTAAAGAAGAAATGTTCTTATTTCGGATAGGATGGCTGGGCTTTAAACCAGACACGTCTATGACAGCAATTTCAAAGAGGGTAGGGAAAATTTGGGTTGCGTTTCGGTTTCTATCATCCTTACCACTTGAGGGAAGAGGAAGTTAAGCTGTGAATCTGAAATGCTTTCATTTGTTTTTTTGCTGATCTTCGACAGACACCCTGATTCAAGTGCTAATAATCCTGCGTAATGATCATAATTTCCCTGAAACTTCTTTTTAACAATGTGTTTTGGCTCCTTAGGTAAGTGCTGTTTATTTTCTTTGTTTTGTTTATAGTTAGTCACCTATAATTCTTGAGCTGGATTTAAAAAAACTTCTCACAGTATATCCACCTCAAATAGACACGTGTGTGAGACAAGGAGATTATTAGCTATATTTTCATAATGCCGCAATCAAAATTAAAATGCATGGTGAATCAAAAAGCATTTTCACAAGGAGATTGTTGTAGGGAAGGTGTACAGGAACAAATCATACACTTTGACACCCAAAATGATGTTAGGTTAATGCAAGCACCATTTTTCTTAGACTGTCAGACTTGAATATTTATTGTGACAAACACTGAATGTAGAATTTTAAAATGTTAAGGAGGTTTTGTTCTACATCACATAAGTACTGAAACACAAAGCAGATAAGGTTTCATGTTTCTTATTCAATACAAGTTGCCCTGGATAATACTGAAAGTGTTCAGTATAAATTAAAAAATGGAACAAAACAGAGGGAGAGATTAAGCAAGGGCAAAAGGATTTTTTCAGTGATATTTTTCAGAAAGACAGTGAAGTCACAAGATGGAAGTGTAGCACAGCCTATAGCACCAAGTGTATTTTAAACAGCAAACTAAATGAACAGAAAAACTGAAATTAGTGATCAGTTCTTTGACAGTTGAACAGCTTTTAAATTGTCACACACTCCAGTTCTTTCCCTTATTTTTTCTACTGTTTATATTACATCTATGCTGTCCATATTGTTCTCTGCAAGTTGTTGAGCACTGCATTGTGGAAAAAATAGAGGTGCCTGACTCCTTCAGGTATGATGAATGTGTGGCTTTTTCTAAGGGCAAAGGAAAAAGGTTTATTTGCATAATTCTGATAAAACTTACCAGATGCCATTTTAGGACCAAAATTCTCCCATTATTTATATTTTGGTGTGAAATGTGCCTGAGTTACAAACAGGATAAAATCTGGAAGAAAATCACGCAGTTTACTCTCATTATGAGTAGTTCTTCAGTTTAATACTATAACTGCTAGAAAAATGATAATTCTTCACACAGCATATGAAACTAATGGTCTCAGTAGTCATGGGGATAGATTTTATAGGATTAGCACTTTTGTGATAAGCATCAATGTCATTAGAATAAAAAAAAAGTTATCTGATATCCACACAGTGGTTTCACTTCAGAAGAAAATATTTTGTACAGTATCGCACAATATCTCGTGTAGACCACTTTGCATGTGGACAGTGAGTAATAAAGAGATTCATAGCAGGAAAGAGTAAAGAGTTTGATTTCCTCTCATACTGTCCAAGTGAGCCTTAGCTAAAAGCCAGGTAACAGACCTGATGAGGTAACTGTGGTCTGCATGGCACATTGTATACTTATTAAACTAAGGAGGTGAATTTGATGCTATAAACTACTTGTCAGCAAAAACTTAATGAAAGAAGTTTAAACAAATTTAGAGAACCCACCTCAAAAATGCATACGTTTGTCACTAATTAGCAGCAGCACAGGACAAGAGCTCCTAAATGGTGACAAAAATGGTAGTGGATGTTTTTTTCATCTTGATGAGTCTTTCAGTATTGACTGATGAATTGTTCTGAATGACTGCTTTTGGTCATTCTTTACCTGGCAGATCAAGTGTTTAATGTGCTTCAGACTCAACCTCTATTAAAAAAGCTTTTTGCTGAGAATAAAAAATAAGTATATCGACGAGTACACAGAAAATCTTCATTTATTGCACACAAATAATGATGGAGGGCTTTAACACACCAGACTAAAAGTTTCCTTTAGCCAGAAAGTAATTGCCCTTGTTCAAGGGAGAAGTGGGTAGCAACTAATCTTAAAAATTAACCTCATAATGATTTTACAGTATTAACATTATTTTAAATACTGTGATTGTAGACATTACAGCTGTAATGTCATCTCTTTGATGCTTTAACTTTTAAATATATGTGTATTTCTCCACTAGCTACAGGTCCCAATAATTTAACAGTCATCCAAACACCAATGAAAATATATCTATCAGCTGCAGTCTACACTGAAATCGCCTGTATTTGGGAAAAATCTGTTGTGAGGTATAGAGTAAGCTGATATCTTGTTAATAAAGAGAACATCACCAAAACTATATCATCAAAACTTTTCTACGTATCCAACATTGCTCATGAAAGCAAGGATGTGCTAGTGATAAAATCTGCCAATGTAAATGACACTGGATTTTACTACTGTGAGATAATTACTACTGTGAGATAATTATTGAAATACCTTTCTGTTAGAAAGTATGTGGAAACGGGACAACAGTGATCGTTGAAGAGAAAGGTAAGTTAGCAGGAACATATGTGTGCCGTTTAACTTGTCATCATAAAGATTATTCAGTCTGAATTATTTTACACATTTTCTCCCTCTCCAGCATCCCTCCCTCAACGCTGTGGATGTCAGGATGAATGAGACAAACACAGAGAGCACCTGAACAGCTCTTAATGACAATTGACTTGAGCTCTCTGCCTTAATACCCCCAGTGTAGTGTTTGTTTTCTTGTATAAGGATTTGCTAATAGGAATTATTAGTTAGGGTTTACAAAGAAGCGGTGCATCAGCTGTGTATTTCACAAAAGATCCAAACACAATTCCTTCTCAGAAGGGATTTGGTAAGCTAGATGTGAGACAGTGGATGAAACGATCACATGGTTACTCTATTCAGCAATACATACCCTTTACTAACCAATTTATCTTTTCATTACAAGTTCTTAATAAAAAGTAGGAGATAAATCAGTATGGAAGATAGAGCAGCATGGGCTCTATGTTTACAAGGATTTGTGTCTATAAAGTTGTAACAAAATGTTTTATATAGGCTGTGTCTCCCTTATTTTATTACGGTCATATGCTAATCTTTACAGGGGAGCAATTTAAGGTCCCATTTCGGAATTAAGCATTGAAAAGCATTAATACAATGAGTATTTAAACAGACTTAAATTTCTCAGCAATAGGAGTGAGGTATGTTTAACCTTAACTTATGGAAAGAATGTGACATACTGTGCTGGTTTTGGCTAGGGTAGAGTTAATTTTCTTCACAGTAGCTAGTATGGGGCTGTGTTTTGGATTTGTGCTGAAAACAGTGTTGATAATTCAGGAATGGTTTTAGCTGTTGCTAAGGAGTCAAGGATTGTTCAGCTTTTCATGCTGTCCTGCCAGCGAGCAGGCTGGGGGTGCACCAGAAGCTGGGAGCGGGGTCACAGCCAGGACAGCTGACCCCAACTGACCAAAGGGATATTCCATACCATACGACGTCATGCTGAGCATATAAAGCTGGGAAAGAAGTGGGGGGGGCAGGGCGATGTTCAGAGTGATGGTGTCTAAAGACGCCAAGAAACCGTAATGCGTGATGGAGCCCTGCTTCCCTGGAGATGGCTGAACACCTGCCTGCCCATGGGGAGTGGGGAATGGATTCCTGGTTTTGCTTTGCTTGTGTGTGTTGCTTTTGCTTCACCTGTTGAACTGTCTTTATCTCAACCCACGAGTTTTCTCGCTTTTACCTTTATGATTCTCTCCCTCATCCCACTGCGGGGGAATGAGCAACTGGCTGCTTGGTGCTTAGTTGCTTCAGGTTAAACCACAACACGTACCTAGATAACAATTAACTTCCCTTACACAACTGTCTCAAGACGCTATGCATCACTTCTTGAAGATGCTGATCTCTACTCTTTTACTGTCTCTCAACTGTAGAGAAAGATTAGGGGACTACCTCTGACTAGACCTTTAACATTATCAAACATCACTCATGTATCGACTGGTCAAGCCACAGGAAGTAACCTTCCTGTTCATCCAGCATAGTTAAGTTTTGGAAAGTATTTTATACTATTGGCCAACTGGTAGTCCAAAGGAAGGCACAAAAATTATCAAAGATTTAGAAAACATCAGTGGCAGAGAATGAATGAAGTAGTGTTCAAAATGCTGGGAAATTAATGTAAAAGGCTGTTAAAGAGCTGAAATAATCAAAGCTCCTAAAATGAGTTAGGTGATTGGATCTCTTGGTCAAGTAGTAATAGCCTTAAAGTATAGGGAGAAAAGACCCTCATTGACCACTGAGGGGGAGAAGTTGCAGGAGCTGTAGGAGGGATTGATGTTACTGTTCATCAGGCATGCATCCCTCAGGAACGGTAAAGTATAGCTGGCCTTGCACTTTGGGCAGGGGGTGGGGGCTTGGACTGATTCAGTCCTGAAGTGGTGCTTTTTTTTTTCCTGCGGTGGTGTTCTTCTACTGAATCCTTGAATAGGACATAACAGAAGCTCACTCTTTGGAAAAAAGCTCTTTGGCAATATGAGCCATCATTCCTTTCTTAGTGGCAGTGGGAAGCTTGCGTCTTTGCTACGAAAAGAAATGGCACTCAAAACTTTCTGATGAGTGACAGTATTTCCAATAACACACACTCTCCGAGTTAGATGTTTGTTTTGAGATGGGTGGACAGTTGCACTTAAGAGGCATTACTAAGAGTAATTTCAGTGTCTAACTTGTGCTCACCTGGTCCTGATCTGCTAGGGGGACATCGGGCTGAGCCTCGAGCTGAGAGGAGGAATCGGAGGCATATCTGTGGATGGTGGGTACAGATCAGTGACATATAACCGAAGGCAGCCTCTTAAGTAACTGCAGCATGAGTGTTACGGTTGCAATGTGAGGCTTACTGAGCTTGTGAGCTGTCAGAATATAGGTGGAATATCTATGACGTGAGGTGCAATTCAACTTGCAGATTAAAAAAGCAGGGGGAAGGGATTTAGGCAAGAGAAGTCCCTAAGCTCCTCTTTTGGTCACTGGAGTTGACACAAGCCACTGTATGAACTGAACTGTTGTAGGTGTCTACTTAAGGGTGGGCTGATCAGTTCTCTCTATCAGTTTTCATGGCACAAACTCTGTTGACCAGCTCTCCATCGCATAAGGGATGTTCAGAAACCTGTAGGTAGTTGATTTCATCTGCAAGCTGAATACCGCTCTAGTGCTGGTCATCAAGACTAGCCGGACAAGGGCTCCGCACTCTTCGTTTCAGAGCTTTCTACATCTCTGGTAGAGTGCCAGTGGGACTCTGGAAATGGACAGTAAGCAAGTGACTTAACTTGTTTTTTGCTAAGGTGCTGCACAACTTCCAGTGCTGGAGGAAGCATCAGGAGGAGCAGATGCTCAAAGCTGCAGAACTTCATGGGATAAATTAATCCACCAGTGAAGCAGCTGAGGAAAACTCATCATGTAATTCTGCTGAATGGGTAAGTGGTTTATAAAAAGACTTTGGCTATGAGAGAAGGATTTTCAAGGTGAAGCACTAGGGAGTGTGCTGAACAGAAAGCACAGAGCAAGCTGCTGTTCCTGGGACGGCATCTTACTACACATGAAAAAGATTTAAAGAAAAAAAAAAAAAGTTTTCTTGCAAGAGATAACAAGATAACACTCAGAAATAAGAAAAAAAATTTATGTAGTAGGAAAGTATTGGATTCTGTTGTATTTAATGACACTCTAAAATTGTCTGGAGAAGAGGGCAGCAAAAAGTGGAGAATATCAATATAGAGACTGAGTGAAAGAAGTGTAGAAGTAAAAAACGGCAATAAATTCTCTTTACATATTATTGTATACCAAGCTCATGGGGCTTGGACCAGCTTCAGCTCATGGGGCTGTTAGAGCAGGCAACACTTGCTGAGAGCAGGTAGCAGATTTCAGGCAAGCTCCTTTTTCCAGTCAGTTATTCATCGTCTAATTACATTAAAACATAAAGTGGGCAAGGGAAAGAAGCCCTAATTTAACTCTCACATAGGCATTCTAAAAAAAGAAAATGTATAGCTGGGAAAAATCATTCCCCATAATATGCAGATTCCCCCTGAAGCTATAAGTGACTTGCTGTTACAGGAGATACCATAGTAGAAAATTTTAAAAATATAATGCATGAGGTGGTCTGGTCATAGTAATAAAATACTCTAATTACTAACTATAAATGGATAACTCTTCTATTTGTTAATATGTAATGAAGACATAAGAAAATGAGGTTGAGAATGAGAAAGCAAGCATGAGAGGTTCTGCAGAGTGAAGAGTTCATTAGTAGCCTTTAACAGCTCAGGGTTTGTATGGACAACAAGACTCATCCAGAGTGAATACAATTATAGAGGGTCTTTTGTTGTTGCTTTATAATTTAGCAGCTGTTAGCCACAGTGACATGTCATGCTACAGGTTCAGTGTTTTCTTTCATGTAACAGATCTTTTTGCTATTTTGATGAAAGCAGGAGGAGTGATTTCATAGGGGTACCGTTTTAAATGTTAAAGCATAATTGGACCTTATAAATCATTCAAGAGATCCAGTAGATTAGTAAAACCAGTACATACGATATGCCTGGACACTATATTTCAAACAAGTTAAGTCAGTAGTGATGAGCAAATATTATGGTGTCTCTGTAGCTGCCCTCATTACCTTTCAGTTGTGTTGCAGAACTTAATCAGTTAATTTTTTTTTTCCTGTTTGTACAAAAGTAAGTCTCTAAAATGTTCACACTACTTTTTTAAGTTGCTTACACTTTTTTTTTTTTAAGCTTGGAAACTTGCTGTACATTCTGCGTAGGTTTGGGCACCATTTCTGGAACAGTAAATGTGAAGGTTCTGTACGCCTCTGCAAGGCTATTTACAGTCTCAAATTTATGTCATGTTTTTTTCCAATTCTTGGGGTTGTAAAGGCAATCTTATATCACAGAACTTGAATCAAGGGATGGATTTTATTCTCACCTGTATCATATGTCTCAACAATGCTGAGCAATTAGGTCAGGTGGCAACACATTGCTCCAAGTAGCTAAATTAGCTTAACCTGAGACTGAACATCCCATGGCAAAGCTGGCTACTGTAATTGTGCTTTTACTATACAGCACTCGTCTCTATCTGGAGATTCATCCCATATTTCCTGAGTTGAGATGCTCAGGGAGTGTTTCCCAGACAGTTCTGGCAGCTGCGGGGGAATTTGGCCCCTGGGGGAATTTTTGGAGCAGTTGGTGATTTTTTCATTGCTAAGTTCTGCAGGTTCCAGCTCAAATCCAAGCACTGCTGTAACATTAATGCAAACTTCCAGCTCATGCAACACCCCTGAGGGGCTCTGGTTGTGCAAAAATGCATAGAAGCATCATCCAGATTAGTTGGCCATACCTACCATGCCTCCTGTTTGACATTCAGCCAGCAGGTACGTCTCTGTTCTGAACATCGTTCATTCAAACAAAAATAGTAAACACCCATAGTAAAATATAAGTGTGAAGACAAAAAGCAACCACTTCATGACTTCCACCTTGTTACTGGTTTATCCCATGTCAGCTTGAGAATTTGCTTTGATATGTCTATGAGCATAGGTCTTTGTGCACATTTCAGGTAGATCTTTAATTCTTAGGTTTTGCTAAAGGACTTACTTGAATATCCTAAATCCTGCATGTGCTTAGGAAATGAAAACAAGATGATTTTTGCACAGTCCGGGATAGCATCTGAATACTGCAGCAGTTTGCTAGTTTACTGTATCAAAATAGCATCCATCCAGAAAGAACAGTGTGGTAAAGCTTTTTGGAAGTATTGGAGTTAAATAAGTAAGGGGATAAAAAAGCATAGCCATTTCGGATTTCATAGAACCTGGTTTACACTTGAAATCTTTGGTATCCTAAATAAGTATTTTGTGCCTGGTACCTAATTAATTAAGAGAATTGAATCTAAACATAAGAGGACTTTGCCTTTCAGTGTTAGTACTGAGACACTCTTGCCCTCTGAAATTATAACTCTGTGGCCTGTGTTTCTCTGTTCCCTCAGGCTGTGCTACATGCTGTGTCTTGGGTAAAAAGTTTGTTTTAAATAGACTTTATTGGTAAAAGTTATTTTGACTGGAGTTTTCTTTGCTTTTTAAGGCTGTATCTATACTTTATGAATCATTTGATTCTTTTTTGCAATGAATCAAGAGGAAAAGATGACGAATCCACTGCGACTGTTGTATTCAATGCAGCAGATGAGCAAATCCCATGAACTAGGGCAGCTGAAAAAGTCTAGAATAAGAGTGAGACAAGGATCTACCGTCTGCTTTGACATTCAGAACTAAAAGGACAATGTCATAAACAAAATATGGCTAAATAACTATGAAACTGAAAACAATATGATAATTTACTGCTGAAGGATAGATTACGTGAGTTTCCTGTCAGAAGCGTGTCAGCAGGACAACATACAAGAAAAAAGGTTGGTTCCAAGCAGTCACTTAATGTTTTGTCACTAACAGAACACGGTAAGGAGTCTGTGACTTTAAAAGTATGTAATTTTAGAAGACTGTCTTCAACTCTTGCCCCCATGTCCAGGATTAATAAAGGATGTATTATCATACTTTGAAAAATCTGGGCTGAGCAGCGTTCTCCAACTAAAGCATTACTTCAGGCAGCCCATGTATAAATAGCAGAAGATAGAGGTGCACGTGGTGGTAATCATTTGACCAAATAGACAGTACTACACATAGGATGAAGTCTGATCTCTAAAACTATCAGTGCTGACCATGTCATAGTAAGAGTGGTATGTCAGAAAGGATTATATTTCTGTGGAAAGGGGCCCTTAGTGTTAATTCATTCACACACTATGAAAAGTCTTCCAGAGAAGGTGGTCACCTACACACAATGAAATACCTGTTTTAAAAGGAAACTATATATAATATTATTGTGTATAATCACTGTCTAACTCGGGGGGGGGCGGCGGTGCTTGGAGGAGATGGGAGTGTGTTCCACTTTTGCCAGCTCTAAAACTTTAAATAAATCACCGAAGAAATAAATCAAAACTGAGAATATAAGTAAAACCTGGCTTCCGAGGTCTGAACAGAGGTGAAGACTATTGACAGCAAAGCAAATGGCAGTTGTCCACCTGAAATGTGAATGCGTTTGTGTACCAGGGTTATTTCACCTTCTGTTAAAGTTTTTTCAGAGCTTAGATGGAGGTTAGATCACCTTGCCAGCAAAGCAGGGAGAAGCAACTTCACTGCTCAAAAAGTGTGTTACAGCTTGTACCTGGGCAGTGCAGCAGATGCAGACCAGCATTCCCAGAGCCCTTAAAAACAGTGTGCGCAGCCTAAAGGTGTGGCTGCCTTGCTACTCAATATTCTGTAATGAAATCTTTGTGGCCATACCGCATGGCTCATGCTCTGGCTCTCTCTATGCTATAATGACTACTGTCCACAAAGCTACCTCTCAAATTCCTGTAGCTCGGCAGTGGTCACTGGTGTGGATTCTCTTTCCTGGGTAACCTTCTGTAACCTTCCCTGAATGCCCTTCTGCAGTGAATGTACTGCTGACATATGCTGTAATCACTGCACTGTGAATATACCCTGTACGAGAGGAACTTTTTTTATAGTGCATCTCATGATATTTATAGATTGAATAAGACAGGATTTTCTTTTCTTCCTTTTCAAGTTCAGTCACTTTAAAAGACAAATGCTATCACCCCAAATGACTCCCCCTTCCTACTTCTTCCCCCAGCTTTATATGCTGAGCATGGTGTCATATGTATGGAGTACCCCTTTTGGTCAGTTGGGGTCAGCTGTCCCAGCTGTGTCCCCTCCCAGCTTCTTGTGCACCCCCAGCCTTCTTGCTGGTGGGGTGCAGTGAGGAGCAGAAAAGGCCTTGACTCTATGTAAGCACTGCTCAGCACTAATGAAAACATCCCTGTGTTATTAACGCTGTTTTCAGCACAGATCCAAAACACAGCCCCATACTAGCTGCTCTGTGAATTTTCTTCCGAATCATTAAGGTTGGAAAAGACCTTTAA
>NW_010516948.1:0-1892 GCF_000687285.1 Phaethon lepturus | reverse complement strand
CAGCTTCATTCCTTGCATGCCTTCAACAAAGGGTTCAGAAATAGTCCTACAATGTTTGGCAACCAATTGGCAAAGGAGCTGGAGCTACGGAAAAAGGAAAACTCAGAGGGAACAATACTGCAATATGTAGATAACATTTTGTTGGCTGCAGAGACTCGGGGAGAGTGTTTACAGGTGACTATAAGCCTGTTGAATTTCTTAGGACAAGGGGGATACCATGTATCAAAGAGTAAAGCTAGACTGTGATTTATTTAGGTTTCGAGATTTCACAAGGGCAATGGAGACTGTGAGCCGACAGAAAAGAAGCAATCTGCCAAGCTCTAGAACCAAGAACCGTACGAGAGCTAAGGGCTTTTTTGGGTATGGTCGGATGGTGCAGACTGTGAATTCTCAACTATGGACTATTAGGCAAAGCCCCTCTATGAAACTTTGAAGGGGTCAAAAGAGAACCACCACTATGGACCCCTGAATGCCCAAGTAGCCTTTAAGGTCTTGAAAAAGGCTTTGATGTCAGCATCTGCATTGGGACTGCCTGATTTGTCTAAACCTTTTGAGCTATTTGTACATGAACGACAACATCTTGCCCTGGGCGTGCTGACTCAGAGACTGGGAACATGGAGAAGTAGTTCTTTTCCCGACTTTTTGGTAACAGTATGTCCTTCAGTTAATTGCATTTCATCTGCTATTCCTGTCAAATAGGCATACCACTTTCTGATGGTATGTTTTTGTGCAATTCCTGGTGGTGGAGCAGTTCCTTTTAGGACTGTTTCTAATAAATGGCCCTCTAGTCTGAACAGGTTGTTCTTGGCATATTTTCTCAACTTGTTTGACTGCTCAGACTGAAGTCCCTTTTCCCGTTCAGAATATCTTTGTTCTGTTTCCTTAAATGCGGTTGAGCTGAACAATAAAGGTCTCTTTGGCCCGTCAAGGCCAGTTTAGAATAGATTACAGTAAGTACTGTGTTCAGCAAAACCCTATTCTGCTATAATAGGATTGTGGGGGTGCGCTGGTCCTAATGACTGATATGTTTTTAACTCCTGTATTAAGGTTTTGATTGCCTCTTCATGTTCTGGGTCCCATTTCCATGATTTTCCCTTTCGTAAAAGTGAGTACAGGGGACAAGCAATGATAGAAAATCCAGGTACATGTTTTTTCCAATATTCTTAAATACCCATAATTTCTTGTAATTCCTTTAGAGATTGGGGCATCTCTAATTGCTCTATTTTATTTAAGATGTCCGGTGGAATTGCTGCACTACCTGCAATCCACCAAGTACCTTAAAATTTTACTTCTCTGCTTGGTCCCTGACATTTTTCAGGTGGGACTTCAACTTCTGCCTGTTGTAGCGCTTGCCATACTGCTGCCTCTCCCATCTTTTCTGAGGAGGTTCCTCCGATTAGAATATCATCTATGTGTTGATACAGTTTCACATCTTGAGGGAGTAAGACCATTTGTAAAAGTTCAGCAAGTGCAGCATGAGCAATGGTGGGTGAATGTTTATATCCCTGTGGGAGCCTGTTAAAGGTATATTGTACGCCTTCCCAAGTAAAAGCAAATTTCTCTTTATCCTTTTCTTGTAAGGGGACCATAAAGAACATATCTTTTATGTCTAGTGCTGCCATCCATGGGTGCGTGGCTGCTTGGAGTATGGCTGTTAAAGTTGCAATATTAGGTAATGCAGCTGTTAATGGGCCTGTGTTAGCATTTAAGCGCTGGTAATCAATAGTTAATAGCCATCTCTGTTTCTGACAGGCCAAACAGGTGAATTGTATGGGGAGTGGGTTCTGGAGATAATTTGTCCTTTTTCCAAATCTCCTACTACTTGAGAAATCCCTTTTCGTGCAGCAGCAGAAATTCGGTACTGTGGTGTTGGGATCACCCTGCATGGCTCG
>NW_010516947.1:0-2505 GCF_000687285.1 Phaethon lepturus | reverse complement strand
CCAACACGTAAGTCTGTCTATCATTGCCTCAATTCTCCCCGGGGACACTCTGTTTCACAAATACACACTGTGCCTACAGCTCCCACAGCTCATCATGCCCTGCGAGAGGCACAGCACAGGAAGGCTGATCCTGTTTTTGGAAAGGACCCAGCAGAGAAGGTTGAAAGCCCCTGTGGAAAGCCAGATCATACCCCATCTCCAGAGCAAACATTGCTGCATTGAAGGAGGCACTGGATGCGCTTGGCCATTTGCTCAGAGACCACCTGCGAAAGGCCAAAATTCTTGTGGGCAGACCTCCCTGCAGCTGAGCCCAGTTAATCCCCTTCTGCTAGAAAGAACCCCCCTCTTCCCCAGACAGTCCCCTCAAAAGCGAAAGAGGGAACAGCCCTTAAATGTTTCTATTGCAGGGCCAAGCTGAGGCAGCCCAAACATCAACCTGAGTAGCCACCGTGACAGCAGTTCAGCCCACAGGGAGAGTTGGAGCAGACTCAGGCTTACCTCGTTCCTCGAGGAAAGGGAGGCAAGAGAGGAGGATGCAGGGCCTGCAGCAGCTCAGGCTTTTATTCCGTGTCCCAGAGCCCCACACGGCCACAAACATCCCATGGTCATGAAGCATCTAAACACCTAGTAGCTGCAGCTTGCCGAGACCTCGCAGGTGATTAAGCTCTTACCTCTTTCATCCAAAATGTATTGCTCCCGCTTGATAACACCAAGAACCATAGAATGAATCCCAGAATGGTTTTGGTTTTGAAGGGACCTTAAAGATCATGCGGTTCCAGCTCTCAAACAGTGGGGGTATGGGTGGGACCTGCATGATCCCTCAGATCCCTTCCAACTAGATCAGGTTGCTGAAAGCCCCACACAAATGGCCTTGAACATTTCCTGAGAGGGGTCATCTAGATCTTCTCTGGACGACCTGTTCTGGTGTGTCACCTCTCTCATAGGCAAGAGCTTTTTCCTAATACCTAATCTCAATCTCCACTCTTCTGAGTTCAAACCATTAGTCCGTGTCCATCTCTTCACTCCCTGGCAGAGTCTCTCCCCAGTTTTCCAGAAGGTGTCTTGGGAGCCTTCCCTTTTCTGGGAGAAACATCACCAATTCTTTCAGCCTGCCCTTACAGGGGAGGGACTCCAGACCCCTGATCGTCTTCCTGGCCCCACTCTGGACCTGCTCAAGTACCTCCATGTCTTTGTTGTTTCGGGGGCCCTAGAGCCAAACACATTACTGCAGGTAGAGTCTCCAGAGAGCTGAGCTGAGGGGGAGAATCACCTCCCTCGATCTGTTGGCCACACTGCTTTTGCTGCAGCCCAGGATACGATTGGTTTCTGGGGTACGGGCGCGCAGTGATGGCTCATGTTCAGTTTTTCTTTCACCAATACACCCAAGTCCATCTCTGCAGGGTGCTCTCAATCCACTCTCCGCCCAGCCTGTTAGGTATGTTTGGGACTGCCCTGACCCAGCTGTATGACCTTCCTCTTGGCCTGGTTGAACTTCAGGAAGTTCGCATGGGCCCACCTCTGTAGCCTGTCAAAGTCCCTCTGAATGGCATCCCTTCCCTCTAGAGTACCAGCCACACCACTCACCTTGGTGTCATCCACAAATCTGTTGAGCATGCACTCAATCCCAAAGTCCATGTGCCTGACAAAGGTGTTAAATACGACTGGTCCCAGTATGGACCCCTGAGGGACATCACGCATCACTGGTCTCCACTCGGATATCAAGCCGTTGACTATCGCTTTTTGAGTGCGACTAGCCAGGCAATTCCTTATCCAGCAAGTGCTCCACCCATCAAATCCATGTCTCTCCATTTTAGAGGGAAGGATGCTGTGTGGGACAGCATCAAATGCTTTGTAGAAGTAGATGACACCACTTGCTCTTCCTTTATCCACCAATATTATAGCCCTGTTGTAAAGGCCACTGCTTTTGTCAGGCATGATTTGCCCTTACTAAAGCTATGTGGGCTGTCTACCAATCACCTCTCTGTTTTCCATGTTCCTTAGCAATGTTTCCAGGAGGATCTGCTCCATGACCTTGGTGGGCACAGAGGTGAGACTGACCGGCCTACACTTCCCCAGGTCTTCCTTTTTTCCCGTTCCAAAAATGGGGATTTTTGCCTTTCCCAGTCACCAGGAACTTCACCAGTCCGCCACGACTTTTCAAATTTAATGGATAGTGGCTTAGCAGCCCTTCTGCCACTTCTGACAGGACCCTCAGATGCATCTCATCAGGTCCCGTGGATTTGTACATGTTCTGGTTCCTTAGATGGTCTCAAACCGGATCTTCATGTGCGCTGGGGTGTACTTCATTCACCCAGTTCTCCCCTTCTCCCAAGCACAGAATCATTTCGATTCTGTGAATCTGCTGGCGTGGCTAGACCACTTGCCAGTTTTTTTTGCTGAGGCTAAAAATTTGTTGAGTGCCTCCGCCTTCTCCAGGTAGTTTGTAGCGCGGTCTCTCGTTTCGTTTATCGTGCGGGTAAACATTCTTTCATCTTCCTTTGTTGT
>NW_010516946.1:0-38723 GCF_000687285.1 Phaethon lepturus | reverse complement strand
AGGGAAGGGAAGGGAAGGGAAGGGAAGGCTGGATAACAGAGCATTGTATCAACAGGTGGCATAAATAGGACAATTTCTTGAGGATGCACTAGTGGAGATATATTAGAAGCAATGTAAAGTGCAAAGTGGAAGGAGTTGGCAAACCTCAGTTGTGAAATTGAAGAACAGGGGAGGAGTTAACACAATATTGATGTGGAAAACGTCAGGAAATGTCTATTTACTGCCACAGGTGATGGTATTGAAGAAGGAGAGGAGTTTAAAAGCAAGGTAAGCCATTCGATGTATGGTGTGTTGAACCTATCACTAAAAAAATTTAAAGAAAATTTGGAACAGGAAGGTATAGATATAGAACCAGATCAGCACTGAGAAGACGAGATGGATTTGAGATTCAGCAGGTAAAAGATAGTGATTGAACTGTGGGAGGAAGTGAGATCTTCAAAAAGAGCGATGAAGATCCATAGAAAAACATCTGGGGAAGAAGAAATGGGCAAGCTGAATTTGAATCAGAAACAGCTTTGCAGAAACTTCAAGAATCGTAACGGGAAAATTGCAGTACGTATATTCAGAAAACCACAAGAATTGAAGGTTAAAGAAGCAAGACATATACTGTATTGACAATGGAAGTCAATTGAGAATGACAGAATACAGGAAGAAAAAATTAGGAGGGGAAAATTAGCTTTACTCAGAAAAAGCCATCACGGAATTATTACAGACAGTTTCTTTGGGCAAGAAAAAGTCACATATGTGCTGAAGTTATCTGTTAAAATTTTGTTATGGCACATTTTTAGGGAAAAAAAAGAACAAAAAAAATGAAACCAAAAGAGAGGAAACACCTTTCTGAGTTTCATATGTTTCTTCAATAGGCTGAATTAGGAGAAGAGCAAGGCAAGACAGCAGACATCACCCCCCCCCCCCCTTTCTTTTTTTTTTTAAAAGTAAAGAAAAAGAACCAACCCACCCCCCCCCCCCCTTCTCTTTTTTAATAAACAGTTGGGGGCGGAGGTGGATATTATTAAAGAATTATTCTCCACAGCCATACAAATTATAAGGTATTTCAAGTACTTGCATAAACACTTTCTCCATTGCTTACAGACTGAATTTTTAGGTTTCCACTCCCGCAATTTTTCTTCAAGGACTCCAAAGTGCTCATTATCCATTAACTTTCCCAAACCTGTGAGATAGCTTTCAATAAGCTAAAGACGAACTGCAGATAAAATTATTGCATACTCTGGAGAAAGTAATACATACAAAATGAATTGTTTACAATGGCATCATAGTAATTGAAATTATTTTTTCTCAAAGAGGAAAATATTATTCTCAAAGAAGTATATTGTATCACAAAGTAAATACAATGTTTGCTCTACGTTGGCTTGGCAGTGTGGGGTCTCTGGACCTGGCTGGGCTGGCTTTGGCCCCTGTCTCATTTTAGCTTGCCTTAACCATCATCTAGGGGCCAAGTGACCATTGTTGAACATGTTGGAGCTGCAGATATCTGCGTACGGTATCTGGATAAGGTCTAAAGAGTCACAGTGTGACCAAGAATGGACCCTTATGTCCATTGAGGCTGGGGAAGGTGATCATACACCTTCCAGGCTTTAGCTGAGAAGAAACAAGAAAGCTGCACACTGTGATATTGAGATGTATAAAACCAGAACTCCCCTGTCAGCTTTGAACTCCTCTCAGTGAAGACTTTGAGAGACTTAACAGCTATGCAAAATAACACACTATCTCTCTGTTTTCAAGGAGTCTGAAGTCTCAACCTTAGACCTGGGGTAAAATCAGAAGAGTGAGTATAGTGGAGAAAAGGCTGCAGGTACTAGTGAGTTTTCCCAAATAACAGACTGCATTATATTATTTATGAGGCTTCACTGTATTAATCTGGACTGCAAAGTGTGAGCATTGCTGTAACTGGACTAATAAATACCTGTTTTATTTTGATTAGGCTGTTAAGAACTTAATTGGACTAGCAATTATTTCCTAGTTCTCTATATAGAATACTCTTCTTTTTGGCAATTATGATACTTTCAATATAACAAATTTATACATTCTTTGTATGCACTTGCACTTGTACCTTGGATTCAGAGGTAAAAGCTTTTTTTGACAGGCAGATGAAAATATAAACTGGTTGAGTTTATTATAATTTTGGTAGAGTAATTAATCATAAAGTTAGTGGAATTTGACATTGTTATAATTAGGCAGCCACTATCTTTGTTATCTCTGTTGAAAATGAAAGAGTCATAACAAAATAATATCAAGGGAAAGTATACTTTTAAACTTTTAAACACAGTTTTTCTGCATTACTTGCATGAACATGGATTTTGTGATTTAAAGATTTCTAGAGAAGAAGAATATAATTACAAAATATTACAGGTGATTAGCTTTTTAAAAAAATTGTGGAACAGATTGCATGGTCTTCTCTACTAACTATAATAATTATCCACCAACACATCATGGAAAAAAATAATCTTGGGAATATATCTGAAGAAATATTATGAGGGAGAACCCAATGTCTAATTTGAATTTTAGTACCAAAATTAATACACAGGTTATCAGAAATATCATGAAAAAAATAAGTACTGTTTTGTCAGGATAGAATGAAAGCCTAATAGTCTTTCAGTGGACATGATTTCATTAAAACAGATTTAACCCACTGAGTTTCAAAATATTTTTGTCCTCTATTACAGGACTAGTTCTACATATGGAAGTCTCAGAATATTTGCTTTTGCTTCTAAACCACTTTTTTAAAATTCTGCCAGCTTCATAGGTTCCTGGCACATAGATCAGTATATTGTTTCAGTATTCATAACAAATCAGGTAAATACAGAAGGCAAATAGTTTTCTTTTGCCCAGTTTCTCCTCACAGTAGGCACAACGTGCCAGCAAATGACTCAGCAGTAGTTGGAAAATTTTAAATTAGAAAAAATGAAATAGAGCAACATCATGCCTATCATGCCTTAAAGCCTGTAGGAACCAGTTTGTTCAACAGCTGTTTTATTCCAAAGACATTTTTAGCACCTTTTTGCAAGCCAGTCTGGTCACAGAGCGGCACCAAGGTCTTGCACTTTAAGATGTACTTCACATCTTACCATGTGCAAAATGCTTGAAATAAAGCCAAATCTTCTGAAGATTTTTAAAATATGTTTTCTACAAATTCTCTGATTAAAAATAAAAATTTAAAAAGCTAAAATCTAAATAAATAGTAAGTGCAAGCTTCCCCAAATCTAGACAAACCTGTCTCACTAAAACACCTAATTGTCCCTGTACAAGGCTAGCTACTTCAGTGTGGTCATAGCATGATACTTCAGTGTGCTCCTCTCTAGCCAGGGGCAAGGGGAAGAGTGAGGCAGACTATGCCACAGTCAAAAGACATTCACTGTGTTGAAACAGGTTAACTGCACTTCCAGACCTATTGTTGGTTACTCGAAACAATACTGAACTTCAAGGAATTCAGTTGTTTCCTTTGTATCTGTTTAAAATAGGAACATAGGACTGGTGGAGAAATTCCTGGACAAATGAGTTTGATCAGTTTCCATAGTTGCAACTGTTGCGTAACTCTTTTCTTAACAACTCCAATTAGTTAACTATTCTGCCTGAGGGCTGCTATTCCATGTTTTTCCTCTCACGGTCATAAACTTGTTTCCTGGCTGAACGACCAATGCATATACAGTTACACTCGGGCAGATGCTGCCCTTTCACTCCTTGTGTGATATTTACTTCCCAGCTGTATTTCGAGACAGCAATAATTGTCTCTGACTTTGTTTTATAAGAATAAATTATTCAGATCCTTTTACTTAAGATAAATACTCTAAGGTTATTCAAATGTAATTGTTTCTAAATTTATTTTATATTTCTTAAAAAGTACCAAATTTACATGTGGGATTAGGTGGATTCTTGTCAATGTTTTGAAGATGGCATTAGTATTTCTCTCTCTCCACTAAAAATTGCCCCTCATCTGATTAATCCCTTTAGGATATTTCTCTCTCTCTACTAAAAATAGCCATTTGAGCTATTAAATTTCAGCCCACTTCTCTTGCTCTGTCTCTTATGACAGTCAGGTTCTCCTAGGCAATGTTCTGAACTTCTTCTGGTAGTGTCTCTCAGCTCTTAACCACAAGGGTCCTACGTCTTTAGCCAGGGACACTAATAAAGATATTAAAGAGGATCATAAACAATTCTTTCAATATCTCTGCTGGGTATTCACTTCCAGCTCAGTGATTTTGTATTTTAAAACAACCTTGTGTCATTTTCCCTGAGAAGTTCCTCAATTGCCTTATAATTCTGGATTACTATCCATCTATTCCTATGTAGTTATTAAAAATGATTTAATAAAATAAAAATTTCATTTTAAACTAGTCTTAGGAGAAAGTAGAAAATTTTGTGCTATCAAAGAATTAGCAATCTGAATACATGCCTGACTTCCCTCAATAAAAAATATTTACACTTGAAAAAAAGTTTGGAATATCAGATATTTAATAGTAAAACAAAACAAAACCAAAAAAACCCAAAACAAAATAAAATAAAATAATAAAATAAAATAAACATCACAGCAATTAGACACAGTGCACAGAGACAGGCTTTCTCTGTAAGCAGCTTCTGAAGTACTCATCATTCTTGTCCATTGTACTTAATTTCTATCAAACTGAGTCCCAACAAAAAGAATTGGAGGGGAGGGTATTTTTACACAGGAAATTCTGAGAGTTTACTGACCCTACTTCTATTATTTCTATTCTCCATTACATTTCTTAATAGTGAACATATATCTAAGGAAGGAATATTTTTCAGGCAAATAAATGGATACAGCTCTAGTTGATACATTATTTTACAATGCAAAAAAATCATAATGTAGCTGTGGAAATGGATGGTACCACATACTTTGAGAATGTGTGTAATATAGTCAATGAAAATTTTGTAAAAGGAACAGAAATTTCCTTTTTTAAAATTCAGCCCAATGACAAAGTTTCTTTTGTGAACAGCATTTACTAATGATAACTAATATAATTCCACATATTCATATTGATTAAGAAGTTGTTAATAAATTCCAATGAAAAATATGGACAGGGGAGACTCTAAGATGAAAATGTGAAGTATCATAGTGCAGTTGTGCAGAACTAGTAGTAAACCCTACAGATTATGCCCATTCCCAATTTAATGTAATCAACTAACTGAACATTATATACTTATATATATATACACTTCAATATATATACACTATATATTGAAGTATGAAAGCTACTGGTTTTAAAATACAGTTGCCTACATTTTGAAGGAATTGTGAAAGAGGTTCAAGAAACATACAGAATTTCTGAGCCATATTTCTATGTAAACTTGTGAATCCTGTACACCCAATTTTGTAATATAGAGACAATTGGCATAGACAAGCATACAGGCAAACATAAGGAAAACTATAAACTGAAAGTTTTGAATGGTAGTAGAGCAGTATTTTATTTTTGCCTATCAGATAAATATTTGAGCAGTTACCTAAGTTTCTGTTTTAATGATTTATAAGAGAAACTATTCACCCATTATTAAGCAAAATTGTGCAATATTTCAATACATCCCAACACCTGATGCTTAAGACTACAGTTAGTAAAAAAACAGAAGAGTTATGGCATGAAAGGTATAGGTAGTAATTATTTTCTTTTTCTTTTTAATTAATGTTGACCTTTAACAAAAATGCCACAAAAATTCTGTTTCTTACATGGCTTTGTACCCCCATATCTACTAAGAAATCTTTGAGAGATTTGTGATATGTAATGCACATTTCTTCTTTAAAAGCATTTCAGAAAGGGAAAGATGTATTGTTAAAAAAAAAAATTGGATCCTGTATCATGGAAGAAGACTTGAAAAGCTGCTATCTTCCTTTGCTTCTAAATAAATTGCTAATTTGTATATACTCCAAAACTTATCAGTTTTGACAATTTCCAACACAGTCACAAGGGCTGATGTGGTAGCAAGAGCATAGAAAATAAAGGGAGCAGTATGAAAAAACTTGTAGAAGACTTGAGAGTTTTGCTAGTCATTGAAACAATATCAAAGTTTTGTTGAATTAGAATGGTTATACTAGCCAGAAAATAGAAGACCTCAGCTTCTATAACAGCATATGTGGATATTGCTCCATGAAGGAGAACAAGAGTTCTTTAATTTAATAGTAGTCTTCTGCTGCTCATACTGTATTTAGTTATCATTTAGGCAAATATTGTTGAAATAACTATTTAAAAACAAGATTTTGTTGTATTGTTTTTAGAAAAGAACATGAGGGAAGCTACTTATAGGGCTTATTATCATCTCCTTTGTAAGAGGAAAGACCTCTTTGCCACTGCAATATATTAGTGGATGATATATAATCTAATCATATATGCTCTAATAAAACACAAATATTTTTAATTAAGGAAGTGGTTACAAAATGGAAAAATGTATACACAGTAACAAAGATTGAGGAGGAGATCCAAGCAGCTCTTTTGACAAGTAAAACAGTTGTACATTTATAGTGGGAGAAGAAATCTCAATTTGAATGACCTTTTCTTTGCAATAACACAAAATTTGTGAAAACAGATGTTTAAAGTGTTTGTTTTTGTCTTGCCTGAAATTTCCAAATGGGCCAGAACCTTTATTTGCCTAGTATGAAAAAGGAAGTAATCCTAGCTTTGCATTTTTTCCCCCTCCAAGGAGTAGACACACAAAAATGAAAAGCTGTTTTCATTAATTGCAGATGTTAGCGAGCATAGTGACAAACACTTCCACATTGTAAGTTCTTATCTAGTCTTAGATTATAAACTAATCATATCAGTATTTTTATGTTTGGTTTTGTTTTGTTGAATGTGGTCTCCATTAATCAGGACAGCACTGACAATACTGGCATTGTAATGGACTAATCTTTAAGAGCACTGAACCTTCTCCTAGCCAAATGTGCAGCATTTGTAACAGATAACATAGCTAACGTGAGAAAACCACAATAGTGTTCTTAAACAAGTTCAAGATGTTAGACTATATGTTCATAGAGATGGGATGTGCCTTGTCATGTAGGTCATTTTGTTGCCAGGAATACTGTCATAGCCCAAAGACGATATGAACCAGAAGAACTGTGATGGACTAAAGGATGCTGAGAAAGACAGAAACATTTCCTAAATGTCTGATACTTACTAACAGTTCAAACTCCAAGGATTTTGAATTATGATAAAAAAATCTAGTAGATGACTTCATAGAACTGCTTGGAGAGGAACTAAATAATATATTGATTCAGGTACAGCTAAAAATGCAGATAACTCTGTATCGGCTCTCTATTTTTATTAACAAAAACCTGTCATCTCTGTTCACACTGTTGTTGGTGTAAAAATCTATTACTTCTTTCCAGGCTTCCACATTCAGCTGTGCATGAACAAGTGAGAACGTGTGCATAAACATAAGAGAAAAAAACCCATATGTTCTGTTTCAGAGGTCGCATTAAGCTTTATCAATACAGGATTTTCAAAACATTCAACAGAGAATGGAAATTGTAAGAAGTTTCAATGAAGAATTCAACTAGATAAGTTCCTTCCTCAAAACAAATTTTATTTTCTCTCTCTTTTTTTCCTCTTTCACTTTAAGATTTAATTCACTTCAGACAGGAAACTTATCCCAAATTTTCTTGAATGTGTAATCTTAAAATAATGTAGTCGTATGTTTTGAAAAAAAAAGGACACACCAGAAACTAAAACAAAAAACCCACAAACAAATCTATAGCTGTTGCTCTGAAGGTATATCTAGGAATTGTAGGGATAAAATGAGCTCACAGGGCATGTGCAGGACAACCAAGGGATCAAGCCCAGCCAGCACGGGTTCATGAAAGGCACATCCAGCTTGACCAACCTGATCTCCTTCTATGGCCAGGTGACTGCCTAGTGGATGAGGAGAAGGCTGTGGATGTTGTCTACCTGGACTTTAGTAAAGCCTTTGACAGCGTCTCCCACAGTACTCTCTTAGATAAACTGGTGTCTCGTGGCTTAGACGGGTTTACTCTTCACTGGGTAAAGAACTGGCTGGACGGCCAAACCCAGAGAGTTGTGGTGAACGGCGTTAAATCCGGCTGGCAGCCAGTCACAAGCGGTGTTCCCTAGGGCTCAGTTTTGGGGCTGGTCTTGTTCAATATCTTTATTGATGATCTGGATGAAGAGATTGAGTGCTCCCTCAGTAAGTTTACAGAATACACCAAGGTGGGTTGGATTGTTGATCTGCTTGAGGACAGGAAGGCTCTGCAGAGGGATCTGGACAGGCTGGATCAATGGGCTGAGGTCAGCTGTATGACATTTAATAACACCAAGTGCCGGGTCCTGCACTTCGATCACAACAACCTCATGCAATGCTACAGGCTTTGGGGGGGGGGGCTGGGGGGGGGGGCCCGCGGAAACAAGGAGTGGCTGGAGAGCTGCCCGGCAGAAAAGGACCTGGGGCTGCTGGTTGGCAGCCGGCTGAACACGAGCCAGCAGTGTGCCCAGGTGGCCAAGAAGGCCAACAGCATCCTGGCCTGTATCAGAAATAGTGTGGCCAGCAGGAGTAGGGAAGTGATTGTGTCGCTCTACTTGTCACTGCTGAGGCCGCACTTTGAATCCTGTGTTCAGTTTTGGGCCCCTCACTACAAGAAGGACATTGAGCTGCTGGAGCATGTTTAAAGAAGAACAGCTAAGCTGGTGAAGGCTCTGGAGCACAAGTCTTATGAGGAACGGCTGAGGAAACTGGGGTTGTTCAGTCTGGAGAAGAGGAGGCTGAGGGGACACCGTATTGCTCTCTACAACTACCTGAAAGGTGACGTGGTTTAGTGGGCATGGTGGTGTTGGGTTGACTGTTGGACTTGATCTTAGAGGTCTGTTCCAACCTTAATGATTCTGTGATTCTGTGATATTTCTAGGAGAATAAGAATTGTACTAATTGAAAGAATTTTGTCTTGTACTAAGGAAAAAAAAAGAGAGGCAGATAGAAACAGATCATCTTAACAGCTTTTAAAGCAGATACCATAATCCAGTGAAACTACTTTAAAAAAAAAGGGACGGGGGAAGAAAGGTAGCCAAATAGAAACAGTTTTAAAGGTGTTATTGGACTGCTCTTTTCTGACAGAATTATCATAAACATTTCTGGGTATGTGCTTTGTTCTCCACGAGGACAGAATTATTCTGTACATATTTACATGTATATCCATTTTACTGCTTCTTCTGTTTTGAAAATTGAGTTAGAACTACCTCCAAAAAGAGAATGCATAGTAAAAACGCAATACTGAAAATATTCATGATTATCCATATATTATCTACAGGAGATTCATCACATTTTTTTTTAGTGCACATTTATGAAGAGAAACTGTTCTGAGAACATTCTGTACTTGCAGAACTATTCCTGATAGTTCATTTTGCAGATGCCTGCTGGTTTTTGTTTAACTGAATATGAGAATATTTATTATTTTTTCAGAAATACCTTAAATGGGATGGTTTGATATAGTTAAAGAATTTTTGTAACTTTTCAAGCTAAAATGTGTAATAACATATAACATTAAAAAAAATCAGCTTATAAAAAGTAAGTGCAATTTTAATTATTACTATTGCAAGGATGAACAATATCTCAATTAGAACAGTATTAAGAATCATTATAATAAATGAAAATCACATAAGAGCCATTACATATGATTTTAAATTATATCTTTATTATCACTAAAACATTCAGCTGCTCTATAAAAATCACTTGATTTTTGAGTGTGCTATTGTCAGTTCTAATAAATACATTTTTGTCCTAGGAAATAGTCCATTTGTATTTTTACTCAGACGTATGTCAGAATTAGTCAGGTGACAAGGCCACAGTGGAAAAAAAAAACCAAACCTATGCATGGAAAAGAATGTATTTATTATTTAAATCTTGATAAACCCTGTATTTTATAAAAACTTCTGTTGTAGTATATAGAACAGAAACTCTGGCTATTTCTAATTCCCCCAAAATGCAGATAAAACACTATTTTAAAGTAATGGAATAATGTCCATAAGATTTTTTCAAAACTGAATAAAACTTTCTAAAAACTGCTGCAGTATGAGTAACCTTATGTATTTACAGATGAAAATATATTTCTACTCATTTGCACATTGCCATCTCAGATAAATGTATTCCTGATGCACACAGTCACAGTTCAGAATTCTGTTCTTTTTTTTCTCAAACAGCTTCATGAAGATTATCATTTTTATTGAAAAGAAACAGAGTTTAGGCATAAATTAATGACAGAGTTCTGGCAAGTTTCATCTACTTAGAGGACAAGAATGATGACAGTGTTTCTGACAGTAACTTGAGCAGAGATCAGTTCACAAGGGGGTTAGATGACTTTAGATAGTGATTTTTGACTTCAAGGTCATTTCCTCTGTCATGATGGTTGAAAAAGCTGTCTTACTGCTTTGACCAATGACTTCTGAAGCTGCTGGTCAAAGTTTGGGTTTCAAGGCTTGGATCAGGAACAGTTGCAGTTCCCCCCTTCTCATGCATCTGACTGCAAAGATACCTCTGTGATGTGCAACAAGGTCTCCCCAGGAAGCTAGAGGTATTATTCATATTTATCCAGAGATATTGTTAGCTACTCAAGGTGCCAATCCATGGAATCTAATACCTATCAATAATCACACAGAATCACAGAATGATAGGGGCTGGAAGGGACCTCTGAAGATCATCTGGTCCAACCCCCCCTGCAAGGCAGGATCACCTAGGGCAGGTTGAACAGGAATGCATCCAGTTGGATTTTGAAGGTCTCCAGAGAATAAGACCTTTAAGTCTGGGGGAGAGAGATGACTATCTAAGCCTATACAGGGAGACTGTATTTAAAACAGAATTCCTATACTGTCAATGAACAGGTGAATTTAAAGATAGCAGTCACAGTAACACAATGCTTAATAAAATCAAACTTGAACAGCTGCTGACTGTAAAATGAGATCATTAAGGTGCATTGGAAAGCTTTGTTTACCTCTGTAAGCAAATCTCTTACGGAAGGAATTTAAGAGGAAGGAAAGAAGTAAACTTCGTCCTCTTTTATGGAAGATACATGCATGGTGGGTTCATCCTGTCAGTCCAAGCAAACATTACATTTGTTATTTATACAAAGAAAATAAAATCTGATCTTCTAGATAGAAATGACACTGTAAAATAATTGTGACTTCTCTTCCCACTTAGCTCCATTATACTGTGTTCCAGCCTAGAGCATCAGGAGCTGACTAGTTAATGACAATTCTTCACTTAGCATTCACCTTAGAAAAGAATGTCATGTATCCTAATACATGAAAAAGAGTTTCTGGATTCCACTGTCCTCTTCTTTGCTGGCTTATCACCATGCATATGAGTAATCCAGCTATAGGTGTCCAAGTTTTAGCTCAGCCCTGGTATCTGAAATAAAAGACTAGGAAAGGGTGGCTGGTAAACCACATTTTTAAAAATGTCAAACAGCATTCCTGAGCTCGTGGGGAGGAAGATTTCCCAAAAATATGTGTATTGCTTAAGTTATTTTTGTCCATACAGGTAGTGAAAATTACTATAAGGAAGCAAGGACACTAGGATTCTTGCCCCTTATTTTTTAGAAGTCTGATATACACCTACAGAAGAACAGACTCAGATCAACCATTGTCTGGGAACAGACTGAAGCCATTTTCTCAGAAAGTCAACACATCCTAGAGTTTGTGGATGGGGGTACACTATAACCTGAAGGTGAACAGATTGAAGCTATTGAAAAGAAGAGTGAATTATCAAGTCAAGAAGAACTCTGCTAGGAAATCCCTTTACTGTCCAGTCACATAAACTCGCTGCAACTGAATCAAGGAGAGAGCAATCGTGACTCACTTAGGTAAATCCCAACCCACAGGATTACACATACAGACACTAAAATTTTCTGGACAACTTACAGAGAGCAAGGCAGATCCAGAGACTGTTGTATGTCATTACTGTGAGATTTCAGGCTTTGGAAACAGGTTGTTTTATGTGGTCTCAGGTGTCAGGGTCAAAGAAGGTATTTTAATGAAATAATAAGTTTTTCTTAGAAAATTTTTTCTCAGGTTTTCAGCTATTTGTGGTCATTATTAAAAGTAGTGGTCATTATTTTTCTGCACTGAACATTCTACTCTCTTCCTTATGGTGAATAAGCAGTAAATACTATAGTGATACTCAGGTTTTTGAAAAGCTGTTAGCTCATACATTGCTATGGCCATAGGAGAAACATTTCAGGTCATTCAAGAAAAAATTAGCAGTACTATGAAATTGTGTTTTGTCTTCTAGAAAGAGGAAAGCAAACAGTTAAGGACAAGGGCTAAGGAGAATCTCTATTTTTTATTGGATGCAGGGGGAAAACAAAGTGACAAAGGATGAGGAAAATGTTGAGGTACTTAATGCCTTCTTTGCCTCAGTCTTTAATAGTAAGACTAGTTGTTGTCAGGCAAACCAACCCACTGAGCTTGAAGACAGGGACAGGGAGCAGAATGAAGCTCCCATAATCCAAGGGGAAACAGCGACTTGCTACAACACTTACACACACACACAAGTCTATGGGGCCAGATGGGATCTCCCAAAGGTACTGAAGGAGCAAGTGGAAGTGATCACAAAGCCAATTTCCATCCTTTATCAGCAGTCCTGGCTAACTGGGGAGGCCTCAGTTGACCGGAGGTTAGCAAATGGCAAATTAGCCAATCAACAAGAATTGGCTGGAAGGAGGATTCAGAAAATTACATGCCTGTCAGTCTGACCTCGGTGTTTGGGAAGATTGTGGATCAGATCATATTGAGTGTCGTAATGCAGCACGTACAGCACCACCGTATGATCATGCTCAGTCAGCATGGGTTTATGAAAGTCAGGTCCTGCTTGACTAACTTAATCTCTTTTAACATCATTCTCCTGCTAGAAGTAATGCTAAGGCACATGGAGGACAGAGAGGGGATGTGAGACAGGCAGCATGGCTTCACTATGGGCAAATCCTGCCTGACCAAACTAGTGGCCTTCTATGATGGAGTGACTACATCAGTGGACAAGGGAAGAGCTACAGGTGTCATCTCTCTGGACTTCTGTTAAGGCCTTTGACATGGTCCCCCGCAACAACCTTCTCTCTAAATTGGGGAGATATGGATTTGGTGGATGGACTGTTTGGCAGATGAGAAACTGGTTGGATTGTTGCATCCAGAATGTAGTGGTCAATGGCTCAATGTCCAGATGGAGACTGGTGATGACTGGTGTCCCTCAGGGGCCTGTATTGGGACCAGTACTTTTTAATAACGTCATCAATGACATAGCCAGTGGGATCAAGTGCACCCTCAGGAAGTTTGCAGATGACACCAAGATGAGTGGGACGGTTGACATGACTGAGGAACTGGACTCCATCCAAAGGGACAAGCTAGAGGAATGGGGTTGTGTAAACCTCATGAGGTGCAACAAGGCCAAGTGCAGGGCCCTGCACCTGGATCGGGGCAACCCCTGGTCTCCATACTGGATGGGGGATGAAGGGATCAAGAGAAGACCTGCCAAGAAGGACTTGGGGGTACTGGTGGATGAAAAGCTGGGCATGAGCCAGAAATGTGCACTCGTAGTCCAGAAGGCCAACTGTATCCTGGGCTGCATCCAAAGAAGTGTGCCCAACAGGTCGAGGGAGGTGATTCTGCCCCTCTACTTCATTCTGGTGAGACCCCACCTGCAGTACTGCATCCGGCTCTGGAGTCCTCAGCACAGGAAAGACATGGGCCTGTTGGAGAATGTCCAGAGGAGGGCCACCAAAATGATCAGAGGGATGACACACCTCTCCCCTGAGGACAGGCTGAAAGAGTTGGGGTTGTTTAGCCTGGAGATGAGAAGGCTCTGGGGAGACGTTCTTGCAGCCTTCCAGTACTTGAAGGGGGCTGATAAGAAAGATGGGGACAGACTTTTTAGCAGGGCCTGTTTCAATAGAACAAGGGGTAATTGTTTTAAACTAAAAGAAGGTAGATTTTGACTAGATATAAGGAGGAAATTTTTCCCAGTGAGGGTGGTGAAACACTGGCACAGGTTGCCCAGAGAGGTTGTAAATGCACTATCCCTGGAAACATTCCAGGTCAGTTTGGATGAGGGTCTGAGCAACCTGATCTAGTTGAAGATGTCCCTGGTCCTTGCAGGGTGGTTGGACTAGATGATCTTAAATTGTCCTTTCCAATAGAAAGTGTTATATGATTCTACGATACAAGAAGAATAATTTCTGAAAAAGGCTACCACTTAGAAAACAACTACACATGATACTAGAACTCTGGTTAAGGAATGTGTCCTTTCAGAAGCAGCTAGGTACTCTATAGAAAGAAATACTGTTGTTTGTATGGATATCATATATGTAAATCAACTTTATTATAGCTGGATCATTGTATTGGCTCCATCATTGGCTAATTGCAAAGTGCAGGATAGGCTCTTACCGATACTTACTGATAATTTTGAAAAAAGTGAAAACAGACAGCAGGACAAGTAGTAAGGTAACTGGACAATGAGAAACCTAATTTGTAAATGCTTACGATTCTGAAGAATATCTTATTTTCAAGTACAATCCTACTCTCAACTAGAATATGAAAAAATACAGATACAGTGTTTTTTGCATCATTGATGTTTGACTACTGTGGATTGCAGTGTACCAATACACTTCACATACCCATAAATATTTTTTTCTTTAAAGTATTCCTCAGTTTTGACATTTTGGTGTGATATGAGAGCAGTAAAGGAATGGTGAATAAATATTAATTCCAGTTCTAATAGAAGTTAGAGTTTTGAATTTTTTCCGTAAGTGTGAAATGAAAATATTGGCAATTTACAGAATAGCTACTGCTTTCCACAAATTTCTTCATCTAACAGGTCAGAAAGAAATTGCATACATTCCTCTCTTTAAGAAGTCTTGATAGGAGTTATAAACACAATGTTAATTACCCAGTAAAATCACTGGTTTCATCTTGAAGTCTGACTTTGTGAACTCAGATTGATATTGATGTTTACTGAACCAATCCATAATCTTCTATTATGTAAAAATCAATCTCAATTTTCCATGACAACAGCAAATTTGTGTAAAAGCTAGAGACTTGCTTATAGTGATGAAAATTTTCATTTTATTGGCTTAAACAAACTACAATGAGAGGCAGAGGAAGAAATAAAGAGCTAGGCAACTATACATTTCAAGTTTTAAAGTCATCAGCAAAATCTTAATTTTTGAAGAAGAAAGTGCATTACAAGCAAGCTACATTTACAAAGAGATCAAGCCTTTCTCTGGCTTTTAATCACATTCTAGCTTCCTACAGTGTAGAAAAAAATAGTTTTTGAAGGCAAGAGGTATTCTCCAAAAAGCTTTAATTTAACACCTAGAACCAGTGTATTTTCTCCAAAACTTGACGTCTTTTTTTTTTAAAGAAACAGAAATGACTCATTTTGTACATTGATGAGAAATAACTGGATGCTATATTTCTTATTCCCTTTTTTCTCCATCTCTTATAAGTGTTGCAGCGCAGCCAACCATCAGTTCACAATGCCTAGGAGAATATTAGTAAAAATTTCCCTTTAAGTGCATGTGTTAGAAGGAACTTTAAAGAATACAGAAAGATGCTCTAGAGTTGAAAACAAGGTTTCTTTGTATCAGAGGCCGTAGCTATTGTTGTAGGATAAAAGTCTTACAATCCTAACAGAGAGCACAGCCCAGTAACATCATTCAGTTAAAAAATGTCACTTTTGCTGCATCCTCTAGAGATTTCTCTGAAAATAAGTCACAATTTTTCTCATGGATTGCTTATTTCTATGAGGCTCCAAATGGTAGTTTGTGCTTAACATTTCCTCCTTTCTGCCATGGTGGACCAAAGGAGTAGGTTCAAAAAAATATGCATTATCAAGGCAGTCACATGCAGGATGAATTCTATTTTTCAGTGGACAGGGTTGAATTTTGGAAATTATACAGCACAACTATGTGAGCTGGATGGATCCTGGCATGTCTATGTTGGTATTAAAAGGGTGGCACCAGAGTATTATAGCTATCTGGATGATTCTCTAACAGAATTACTGTCAAATGTTACCATTGTGCTGTGTCAATCTCCTGTAACGGATTTTTTTTTCCTTCTCAGTTTTACCTACCATGAATTTTTTGATATTTCAGATCTTACTGAAAAGTAAGAGTTTCTAGTCCCGATGGATGCAAAGGGAATTTTGATAATGGATCCTGAGCTCATGTAATGGTTGGAAATCTGGAGTGTTATAAAAGAATCCTATATTTTATTATAAAATGTAGTGAACTTTCAGTCCTCAGTCTTCTTTTCCACCTTTAGAGTAGGCAACATTATTGAATAACCAGAGATCAAAAGCTCTGTGTGGTGCGTATTTATACCACAAAAGGTATAGACTGTGATTTCTCCTGAATAGACTAGACTGTGATTTCTCCTGAATAGAATGTTTCTTTGGGGCCTAAATGACTAACCAGGCCATGTAGTTGTCATCACTGGCTGCTTTTTTTCAAGGGAAAAGTACAACAGATAATGGGGAATTAAGACATAAATCCTAACTGTCTAAAATGAAACTTCAGCTGGAACTAGAGCAGCTATAGGTGACCCTGAATGTCACTGGACCAACCTAGAAGAGTAGGGGAGATGGTTATCAAGCAACTGACTTTCACTGGAAAAGGCTTGGCATTTTATAGCCTCACGCATTTGGTGCAGCTACCTTTCCTTACAATGGAAATGAACAATGAATTAAGAATAGTGAGAGATACAGATCTGCCTCTTTTTCTGAGGGAATCCAATCTGAGACAAGAAAAGCATTTTCTCAGTAGTGTTTCATATGGTCAGGCACTGCTGTTACAGTTTGCATTCTGTTGGTTATGATTGTAGGAGAGTTTATATTCACTCTGAAATGCATGGCGTAATCTGAAAAATTGCTGATTGGTCTTTTCCCCCAGTATGTCATACAGATCCCTCTGTGGATCTTGTCTTCTACTGAATGGTATTGAAAAAGACATCAAAGTACAATGGTTAAAAAAGTATTAAATGCATTTTTGGGTTTGCATTGTTAGGTGTTCTACATAAATTTTCTACCATATGACCTAGTAAACAACAGAGCTGCTTTAAACCTGAAAAAAAGACTTGAAATCCATTTCAGAAGGTGAATTTAACTTGATATTTTACATTTCCTGTGACTTCATAATAAAAGAGTATGACCAAAATCACAAAGACCAAGTTTAATTTTTAACTTGGTTATTACTTTTCATCCTGAAATTGAAGCCAAAGTCTTGCCTTCTCAGCCTTATAAACTATATTCTTGTGTACTAAAAATGTAATATATATATTTGATGGGAGTGGCAGCTATCAGCAACAAAATATTAACAATCTTTAAATATATTATTTTTATGGCTACTTTGTGCTCTTGTATTTCTCCAAGAATCCCCACCTGAATTTTAGTTCATTTCATGTAGTTCACAACTAAGCAGATGGCTAATAGCAGATTTCTTTATAAAAAAAATTGAACTGAATGTGAAAGCCACTGCATGAAGAGAACACCAAATTCAATTTATTACTGACAGTAGTTAAATATTAAGTAAATTCTTACAATTTTATGTAGCTCAATACAACTTAAGAATCTAAAAAATGCATGTATTGGATCAGACATCCTCTGTCCCCTTGGCACAAGAATGTTGTTTCTAAGATCCTTCTTACATTTCAGTGTTTCCATGTGCCTCAGGAGGCACATGGAAAAGGCAAGACCCTTTTCCCACAGACTGTCAGCAGCACTGTCTGGTTGCCACTGAATATTTCCTACTTTGCTTTACTCACTGGGAGAGGACTTTTCTCTGACTGTATAAAATGCTTTTCTTATTTAACCAGTTATGATCTCTCTGGACCTGCAGAGGCAACAAGCTCTCACAGCACCCAACTCAGTCTCGGGGGTTTAGGAATATTTCAGGACTATGCATGGATGCAGCATCTGTGTGTGTTTTGTAGACTGGAGTATAAAAAGAATGACTTTAGTTTTCTGCTGGGAAGTAAACATGCTTGGCTTCTTTCTGACAGCCACTGATAGACTTGACTACTGAAGGGAACAAGCAGAAGGGACAAGCTTTTACATGTACGTAAATCTGACTGAACCTGCAGTATTCCTAAGAGTGGTGAAACTAAAGATTGTCTGTGAACCTCCTGAGTGGAGTTAGTTACTAAATACCATTCATAGAAGATATGCTTTTAACTTCCATAGTTTTAAATCATCCCTTGTTGTTGAATCAAATATGAATATATTGATAACTCAGAGTTGATAAATCTGCTGACTGTCTTGTATACAAATCTGCATTCATCTTCCAAACATTTTTTTAAACAATTCTGAAGTTTTAAGGAATATCTTATGAAACAAGAAACCATCTGAAAATGCATTAATGAAAGATTTCAAAACATTTTCCAAGAAGTTAAGTGGTGATATAAAAAGTCAGCAGGGAACAGCAACGCTTTCATCTGAATTAGTTAATTCTTTCCCAAAACTTACTTGATTTAGATGCAGCATCCATGCTTATGCTGCTTTTTGCTCATTCACTTGTTTATTCATTACCAGCAAGGGGCAGATTCTTCAAAACTGAATATGTGGGAGAAGTGTTGAAATTTCTAGTGCATGCATTCACTTGGCTGGAAATGTATGCATATGTGACATAAAATTTAATGATAGTGCTAAATATTTAAGTGTTAGAAAAATATACCAACACCTGCCTCCTCCCGTACAGTACTTGATGACTTGATAGCTTACATATTGCAATTCTTGTATTTCCTAAAGTACATTTTATAAATACTTTCTAATCATAAAATAAAATTGTGCAATAATCCCTTTGAGCATCCAAAGTAGCTGGACTTGTTTTGCTGTCATAGACTTTATGGAATCACTCCTGGTTTACATTAATACATTAGTAGCAGACCAATGTTTCATGATATTTTCTTTTTTTTTCAGAGATACAAGTGTCTTACAAGAAAGTAACTTACTTTAGATTAGATGAAATATATACACAAGACGGAGCACACAAGAATTATTAAATGCATATGTTAATGTATAGGTGTAAATTGCAATCAGTTCCATTACTGTGAATCATATGCTCTCCCAAAGAAGTCCTTTTAAGGAAGCTTGATTAAAATATAGTGTTTACCTATCCTATCATCTTCAGTTTCTATTCAACATAACTAGTGTGAAAAATAGTTATTTAAATATACATTACACTTCTTGCAATACTAATTTCCCATGACAAGCATTTGGAAAATGATTGCCTAGGACCATGGAATCATAAATCATAGAATCATAGACTAGTTTCCATTGGAAGGGACCTTTAAAGATCTTCTAGTCCACCCCCCTGCAAGGAGCAGGGACATCTTCAACTAGATCAGGTTGCTCAGAGCCTCATCCAAATTGACCTGGAATGTTTCCAGGGATGGTGCATCTACAACCTCTCTGGGAAATCTGTGCCAGTGTTTCACCACCCTCATTGGGAAAAATTTCTTCCTTAAATGTAGTTGAAATCTGTCCTTTTTTAGTTTAAAACCATTGCCCCTTGTCCTGTCCTATCACTACAAGCCCAGACAAAAAGTCTGTCCCCATCTTTCTTTTAATCCCCCTTTAAGTACTGGAAGGCTTCAATAAGGTCTTCCTGGACCCTTCCCCAGGCTGAACAACCCCAACTCTTTTAGCCTGTCCTCAGGGGAGAAGTGTTCCATCCCTCTGCTCGTTTTAGTGGCCCTCCTGTAGACATGCTCCAGCAGGTCCATGTCTTTCCTGTGCTGAGGACTCCAGAGCCAGATGCAGTACTGCAGGTGGGGTGACCTGCTGGCCACACTTATTTGAATGCAGCCCAGAATATGGTTGGTCTTCTGGGCTGCAAGCACACATTGTTGGCTCACATCTAGCTTTTCATCCACCAGTACCCCAAAGTCCTTCTTGCAGGGCTACTCTCAATCACTTCATCTTACAGCCTGTATTGACAGCAGGGGTTGCCCCGATCCAGGTGCAAGGCCCTGCACTTGGCCTTGTTGCACATCATGAAGTTTACACAGACCCATTCCTTGAGCTTGTCCAGGTCCCTCGGCATGGCTTCCCATCCCTCAGGCATGTCAACTGCCCCACTCAGCTTGCTGTCATCTGCAAACTTGCTGAAGTTGCAAATGATCCCACTATCTATGTCATTGCTGAAGATATTAAAGAGTACTGGTCCCAGTACAGACCCCTGAGGGATAACATTCGTCACTGATCTCGATCTGGACATTGAGCTGTTGACCAGAACGCTCTGGATGCAATAATCGAACCAGTTCCTCATCCACCGAACAGTCCACCTATCAAATCCATATCTCTCCAATCTAGAGAGAAGTATGTTGTGGGGGACCATGTCAAAGGCCTTACAGAAGTCCAGATAGATGACACCCGTAGCTTTTCCCTAGTCCATTGATGCAGTCACTCCATCGTAAAAGACCACTTTTAGGTTGGTCAGGCAGGGCTTGGCCTTGGTGAAGCCATGCTGGCTGTCTCGAATCACCTCTCTGTCCTCCATGTGCCTTAGCATAGCTTCTAGGAGGATCTGTTCCATGATCTTCCCAGGCACAGAGGTCAGGCTGATGGGTCAGTACTTCCCATGGTCCTCCTTGCTACCCTTTTTAAAAATAGATGCAATGTTTCCCTTTTTCCAGCCACAAGGGACTTCACCTGACTGACAGGACTTTTCCAATATCATGTAGAGTGGCTTTGCAACTACAGCAACCAATTCCCTCAGGACTCTGGGATGCATCTCACCAGGTCTCATAGACTTGTACATGTTCATGTTCCTCAGGTGTCACAAACCTGATCTTCTCTCACAGTGGGAAGGCCTTTGCTCCTCCAGTCCCTGTCTTGTAGTCTATCCATTGAAGAGGTATGGGAAGAGACACTGCCAGTGAAGACTGAGGCAACAAAGTCCCCAGCATTCTCCTTGTCTGTTGTTGCCAGTTTGCCAAATTGATCACCAGTACGGTACACTTTCTTTGACCTTTCTTTTCTGGCTGACATACCTGTAGAATCCCTTATTATTCTTTGCATCCTTTGCCAAGTTCAGCTCCAGATGTGCCTTGGCCTTCCTGACCCCATCCCTACACAACTGGGCAGCATCCCTATATTCTTGCCAAGATACCTGCCCCTACTCCCACTCCATTTCTTTCTTGCCCTTTTATTTTGACCAGCAGGCCTCAACCCAGCCATGCTGGCCTCTCGCCTTCCTTTCCTGATTTCTTACACCTGGGGATCAAGAGTTCTTGTGCTCTATGGTAAGTGTCCTTAAAGATCTGCCAGCTCTGTTCTGCTCCCTTGTCCCCTGAGAGCAGTTTCCCCAGGCGTCCTATTGACTAGCTCCTTGAGCAGCTAGAATGTTTCAAGCCTTAGTAATTTTAGCATTTCTCACATAGGATATATAAGATGGCTATATGAGTTGATATGTAATTTGTATCTGTACTGGTGAGCTTTCATTCAAAGTAGAAAGAATGATAGAAGTTTAAACATATTGGTAACAAGGAAATTTATTTGACACAGTTACACTCTTGACCCATAAACTATCAAAGAGAGAAATGAATTTTTAGAATCTTTACATTTAAACATTACACATATTTAATATATATATTTTTATATAGTTCCAGTATGGAAAAACAATAGAACACAGAACAATATAAAAGACTCTACAAAAATACTGTAATCTTTGGGGACCAACATGGTATGCTAATTATTCATTCTTGAATGTGTGCATAGGCAGTGATAGGAAGCTTAAAGGAAGGTAGTCCTAGGCATTAATGGTATATAACTTACTAGTTCCTGTGGTGTTGCACAGACAGGATTTCCTGTGACTTCAACTACTTCCCCATTCTCCCCTGCATTCATTTCACAGTGACAGGATGTTGTCTGAAAAGGCATGTATTTTTATCATGTGCTCTTGCCAGAATTTCTATTTGCTTTGGTCTCTCAATCACTTGCACTGTGCACACACAGCATGCAAATTGACTGGTGGGCAAAGGCACAGTTATTTAGGAAGATGCTTCTTGAAGCTTCTTCCTGAAGGTGGAATTCTAACCCAAAAAAGTCAGCCCCCAATATTTTCTGTCCTGTGATTAATTAAGTTTCCAGTGATAATCTATTTATGAGCTGTCTGTTCTAAAAAAAATTCATACTGTTATATTCTTATGCCCTTTCAGGAGCAAACTGATACTCAGAGAAGTTTATTTGGCAGCCTTAGAATACGAAAAAATATTCTGAGGAAATAGTTCAGTATTGAAACTGTCTGATATTAACATGAGTCTGGTTTAAATACTTAAATACAACTATAGAGGTCATCATTGTATATATTTAGCATTAGCAAGTCATGGAAATCTTAAGATATAAAAACAATAGATTAAAATTAATTAAAAAGAAAAAACAGTGAGGAATTCTACTTTAACAATATTTGTCACTAGGCAATAAAAAAAGTAGTTGAACCCTGTTGTTTTTACCTTAGTTGTAATTTGGGGAAGCCATATAGCCATTAAGAAGTGAATTTGAGAGTGCAAGGTCATAAGCCTTTATTTCACATGCAGAACATATTTTTAAAAAACTGGATACTGTACCAAAGGTAAAATCTAGAAACACATACCAATGTTACTGTATCCTAAGATAGGTAAAAGAAACTAGAACAGCATTGATATGAGTGTTTAGGAACAATATAAGTATTTACTTTGACCTTCCACACACCTGTAGTAATGCTGGGATATAGTTCAAAACTGTGTTTGAATTAATGAAAACAGCTGTCCTGTGCAATAAGGAAAATAATTGTTCTCTACATGTTTCAAATTCTGCTGTGCCGCTGCTGGTGGCTCTTAATTTACTACAGGCACAATTCCTGAATGTCTCAGCTCATTAGACAGAAAAATATCAGTCAGTGACAAGTAACTTTTCATTGTAACACACTTATGCCACTGATGTCTGTGCTTCAGAGATATTCCATTTTGCACCTGAAATCAGTTTCTGTGTTACAGCAACGAAGTGTGATAAAAAAAAGATACCGTAATTTAGATAAACCCCACTAAATGGCTCAACTGAAACAAAGCTGAAAATGAAGGTATAAACGGCTGAAGTGATTAAGACTGTCAAGTTCTCCTGGGTCCTGTTAGAGAATAAAATATCTGATGGATTATTATTTATTCCTGAATGTGAGTTTTGGGGATTTAATTAAAGATGTTCTATTATATTTTTCAAAGTCTATTTGAGGTTGTAAATCAAAACCTGCAATAACAGAATGTGCTATTGTTAATGGAAAAATGGATAACTAAGCACTTCAGAGATGTCCATCTTTTAAACTCTTTAATTTTGCTGCTTGGATCTTTGCCTTTATAGAAGTCAAAGAAATGGATGATTTTAAGAATGTCAGACTTTTAAGGAAAATTGAGTCCTCTCTAGCTATTAGGAATACAGCCTTGCTCACTGACCACTATTGTTACTGTATAAAAGAAATTATGTAAATGTACCTTAAAATAAAAAAGAAGAGATCCTTACAATACATGTTCAATGGTTGCAAATAGGATCACAAAAAACTATTAGTATAAAAGGAAATTTCCTGAAAAACTTAAAGAGATCCCATTAGTGAAGTCCTTCAACATATGTGGAATATATAAACACAAAAGCAGCTATGGAACACCATTCCAAAAAGAGAATGAGCCACACTTTCCAGTAGAATAGAAATGGAAATAAAAGTTCTGAGTAAGTTTAAACATCACAAACAGTATTTTTCACAGTGTTTATACACACAGTAGTTGGAAAAAATAAGGTGGAAGACAGTTGAAGGCAAATTCTCCCTTTTAAGCTTAACTAAACTAAGTTAAAAACCCACAAAGACAAACCAGCCAGCACTCAATGCAAATCATGATGGCTTGATTACATTCCAGAGGAGGCCAGGTTAATAACTGTTATATCCGAAAGAAAGTTAAACCTCCAAGTGCAGCTCGTTCAGTGATCCAAGTAAGAGGAGTAGGGGGAGTTTATGTTTTGTGAGAGGTCTGTAACTAGAAATAAAGGAATAAAACAACACTCCTAGCTTTAGGAAAATAATGTGACATTGTTCTGTTGTACCAAAGAGAGAGAGTGTTTTACTGAGAAAAAATAAGCATTATATAAAGGTGTCCTTGAGACCCTCTGTGAGGAAGCTTAGTTGAGCCAAGTAGATTTCTGATGGAAACCAGATAGGTCTATGTCTCCTCCTACCAGTTTTAAGGAGCTGAGCAAGGAAAGATAGCACGGTCTGATACCTGCAGCATCTCCTTCATCATTGGCTCAAACTTTAATTTCCATTAGGGCAGTAGTCAGAACCCGCTTTCCCTCATAGCACAAGCTTTGGTGCTGCGGTCATTGACCTGGGGGCAAAAATGGTTGGAGTTTCTTATGAGACACCAGGAGACAGTCAAGAATTTTCCTCTACCTAGTACTTGCTTCTGTTGAACAACTCTCACAACTCTGAAAAAACACAGAACTGGACAAAGTAATTCTGTAAAGACTAGACTACATTACAAACATTTAGTAGACACCTCTTTAAAGGTGTCTATAATACCTGCAAATCTTTCTTTCCTCTTTGTCAAGTTGAAGATTGGGTTGGCTACAATGATCTGAGCTGAGAATCTGGTGTTAAGAACCATTTATTTATTTATTTATTTATTTATTTAGTTAGTTAGTTAGTTAGTTAGTTAGTAAAAAGTAGACAGCTACAAAGTAATTATTTCCGCTGACAATGCCTTGGCAAAAGTGAATTCTGGAAAAGATATATATGGAAATTCCTATGTTTGACACAATCCACTATTCCCAAATACTTCAGGCTGAAAAACATGGTTACATACAACAAAGCTCACCAAAATTAAGCTGTAGGGTAAACCGCCCAAGAGTCCTATTCATTTTGTATTTTGCACACCTTTTAAATACATATTTTTTGGCTATAAACAAATTTTTTTGTTCTTCAATTTTCTAATCTTTAAAAAACTTAAACCAAGATTAATTTATCTTTGCAATTTAAAAAGCATAAGGTAGAAAATCTGTATGTGCCATGAGCTTTAAACAAACATAACTTATGTAGGAATAACTAATTGTCTAAAACCACACCAAAAATTAACAAAATACATTGCACTATACTGCTGTAACCAGTTTTCTAAAGAAAAAATTAACTATGTGGACAAGCTAATAAATAAGAGAAAATGCAAAGAAACCACATGTAGGCCTTTATTCACCAAAATGTATCAATACACAAGGAGTCAATGTTCAATCAAGGACTAATGGCATGTTTCAGATTTAAACTCTTCTATGATAGAAGCATAATTTGTGTTATTTTAAAGACAAGCTGAGATATACTTGATATAGATCTAATACCATTTTTGAACAGAAATAAAGATACCATCTGGTTTCTCATTGTAATTTTCTTTCTCAATATTTGACAGAAATTCTAATTGTCCATTTGTACAATGGAAAGCAGCATAAACAATAAAAATGGAGGCTTCCAGTTCACCTAAAATACATAAAACCCTATTTAATGTAGCTGAGTAACATTACTAGTGCTTGTTGAAAAAAGGCATCTATTGGAAAACTTTTTGTTTGGCTCTTAAATCAAACACCTATGTTATTTTATATGAATAACATATATGCCCATTAAGTATTTTTACATAAATATCTTATGCCCCTTAGTATTATTTTGACTGGTGCAAGGAGCAAAATCTATGAGGAAGTTCAAGGGAAGAAAAACTAAGCAGCACCCCAAGGAATCATTGTCAGGAGCTCTCAATCAGAGAAAGTTTTAACATCAATCTAAATTGGGTTATGAGCCTTATTTTTCTTGCACCATGAGGTAACATAAAAGTCATATGAAATATTAAGAGATTCTAGTCCAGTAAGTGTTGTTCCAGTGATGAAGGGTCCCAAGATGTGGCTGGGCTTGCTGTCACACAGGATGGTTTACACTGTTTTAAAAGGATCCAGGGGCTAAGTTACCATTGCTGAAAGTTTTGGAGCTCCAGCTTTGGTAGTGCTTTATCTGGTCAAGTCCTGAGGAACACTGGAAATAAACTAGGAAGGCTGCTTAGATAGCAACTTAAATTGTATTATTAATGATACTTTTCTATGTTAATTTGAACAACAAAATTGGAAGAGTACCTTGATGTGAAAATTGTGTTAGTATTTTGTAACTGGACCAATAATAACTGAACTTTAATTACACTGTTAAAATTTGTTGTCAGTTAGTGTTAGTTCAACTCACAATGAGTTCCTGACTCATAATATGTGGTGATCTCCCTTCTGCCGATGACAAGATTTTGAGTGTAACAAGATGTAGGCATAAGCAGATGGAACTCAAAAGCATTGCCAATTGCTGTCCCAAAAAAAGGTGCTGATAAACAGTAACTCAGCATCAGGACCCTGAGTGCATTTCTTCTTGCTCCAGGGGTTTGGTTGCCTGGGCTCAGGGCCAACATAAATAATCATGTAGGTGTCTGGCCCAGAAAAGAGCTCTTCCAAAATCTCTACTAAGCAGCTGTGCTGAGCCCTTGCTCTCTTGGTCCTTTGCTCGGGAATTGTTTTCAACAGGAGGCTCCTGTCCCTGCTACCTCCTAGAAGGAAGTCCTCCATTGCAGCTGTGCCCATGCCTGGCCTTGTCACTGCTCATCCAGAACTGGATGCTGATCCAGGGGCTTGACCTCTGAGCTGGTGCTTGGACCTGCCTCATCACTGTGGATGTGCCTCATTGTAATGGGGCTGTTTTTTTTGTGGCAGGGACCAGCTCAGCTGGCCTTGGCCAGATGTGTGTGGGCTCTGTCCTGCCTCCCCCATATCTGCCTGTGGCTCTTGGTTGACACCGCTTTGCAGAACCATGTCTGCCCTTGCTGCTCCCTGGCACACAGGTAAAAAAGCAAAACCAGCCAGCAGGAAACTGCTTGCTTCTCCTAAGCAAGGAATGAGATGCATAGAGCCTGTTAGTCTATCTGAAAAACTTGGGGTTTAGTAAATAAATATATATATAAATATATATATAAAACTTAATAAAGTTCTGTATATAGAACTTTATTTTGTCTTTACACTGCCTCTAAGTTACCAAGTAACTTTGGAATAAAGTAATAACCAATTTATTTTTAGGAAACCCTTTGGTAGCCTGGAAAGAAAGCATTTACAGATCATAGAATCATAGAATTGTTTGGGCTGGAAGGGACCATTTAAGGTCATCTAGTCCAACCCCCCTGCAAGGAGCAGGGACATCTTCAACTAGATCAGGTTGCTTAGAGTCCCGTCCAACCTGACCTTGAATGTTTCCAGGGATGGGGCATCTACAACCTCTCTGGGCAACCTCTTCCAGTGTTTCACCACCCTCATTGGGAAAAATTTCTTCCTTATACCTAGTCTGAATCTACCTTCTGTTAGTTTAAAACCGTTACCCCCTGTCGTATCGCTACAGGCCCTGCTAAAATGTCTGTCCCCATCTTTCTTCTAATCCCCCTTTAAGTACGGAAAAGCTGCAGTAAGATCTTCCCTGAGCCTTCTCTTCTCCAGATTGAGCAAAACCTTGTGATTTTTAAGGCCAGAATGACCTCTTGTCACTCTGAGGTTTATTCTGACAGCTAAAAATGATAAAAGGCATCAATTTTGCCACCAAAATTGACACAGCTGTGTTGGAAAAAAACACTCTGAAATCCAATGTGTACTGTTTATTGAGAGTGATATTATTGGAATTGTTTCCATAATGTGTTATTAGGCCTTCATGGGTTCCACAAACTCTGATTTAGATAGCATGAGCAATGAAATAATCCTGAATGCAGACTACAATATAATAAATAAATAAATTAAAATTTCAGGATCTGGTAGTTGCTGTGCAGATCAAACCACTAAACTTTTACATTCACACTCTCATAAACCTCCTGATATAACCTTGCAATAAATGTGAAGAGCAACAGAAAAAGACTCAGGATATTTTCATCTAAATTTTATTCATCTTTCATGAGTATATATTCTGAGTACTTCTAAAATGCCCAATGAACTGAAACAAGGTTCAGATAGATAATACAATTATGAACAAATAGCTTTAATTCAAACTGAAACAAGAATAGTTCCAGAGAAGTTTAACCATTCTATGATGTATGGAGTTGCCATTGTAGTCATGTTAATGCATAGGAGGTTAATGCATAGACCTGAGGCTCTCAGAAGATTTTTTATCTTTCTGGGAATAGGGAACTATGTATTAGGAATTTACGGTACATTAAAGAACCAACCAAACAAACAAACAAAAGAGACAGAAAACACTACATGCTAGCAAATCAGTACACAGCATGTAGCCAGTATTTCACAACTTACAATGCTTACTCATTCTGCTAAATAATGCTTACTCATTATCTAGCGTAATATGAGACATGTCAATGGAAAAAGTAAGTATGCATAGAATTGTGGATTTTATATGCAATCCTACCTTTTAACCTTTCTTTTACAACTGCGGTGAAGCCAACATTTTAGAAAAAAAAATTGTACATTTTGTAAAAACAAGATGTTGTTTACGGAAAGAGGCACATAACAATCAAAGACTGATATCAGATCAGATAAAAATCCAAAGTGTTTATTTGTATAACATTATTTTGTAGATATATTCCTTTGACCTTCTTTTGAATGTTTGTCTTAGAAGACAGTGTGGTATGTTCCTAGTCTAAAAAAATTTGGTATTTGTTGTTATTGTTCTGGTCATTCTAAAGGGATTGCTTTGGTAAAAAACTAAATTTTTTTGATTATGAGGAAAAAACATAATTAAATGTTGGTAAACTTACACGATGACTGATTTCTTCCTATCCCAGTTTTCCCCTCTATTAATCATCAGTCTCTAGTGGTCATATTAGATCAGTAAGGTATGTCTACAAGTGAAGGTTTCTCCAACATGAAAAGATCGTTATCTTTTTATATTACTATCAAAGAAATGTAATTTAAATAACTCAAAACCAGCATAGCTGTAAATTGTGTCGGTAGCATAAAAATCACAACTAGCTTCTCAAATTAACTATTTAAATGTGTATTATTCTCCTTCAGGTAGAGCTCTCAGAAGCACTTAGTACTAACTTAATGCTGCTTCATCAAGCATGAGGATGCTTCCATGGGAGCCAGCGTTAAGGCATACTTAAGCACTTCTGCAAAGTCTGCCCTATTGCTTATTAGAAAATACCTTGCTGGAGCATACAGCAAACCCAAAGCTCTATGTAACAGAGAAATGGTTCAAAGACTTTTCAGCCCTAGGGAACTTTCCTAATAATCTCATCTGAACTTCTACATACCACCAAAGAATTTAATTCATTACTTCCTGTATCAAGCCATTGTCTTCCAATTAAGGTATAGAAAGTTTTTTTTTAAAAAGCCCCCTGGTCTTGGTTGAAAGGATAATTTCTGATACAGTATGACCCATTCCTTAGTAAACTGTTCCAGGGTACAATTTCCAAACTGGTCTGTTGGTAACTAAGCAGTTTTGATGCAAGTCTTTCTCTGTTAGCTGGGTTATCTGAACCAGAAATTGTGGAACTCTTTTCTGAACACTTTCAATATAAGCCCCCTTTACTAAATGTAACATTACAAAACCACTTATAAACAATCACATTAGTATTTCTTTTTGTTTATAACACACCTTCCATAATATGTAAACGAAACAGTTTAGTATTGTTACACCATTTCAGATAATACAGTTTTAGAAATCTTGGTGGTTTATGTTACATGATTTTATGTCACATAAACCATTAGCCAAAAACCTTTATAAGACATTATCGATGAAAAAAGCTGCAAAATGAAATACAGCTGCTTTTTACCTCACTGATGAGCGGAGACATTTCGGATGTTGATAGTTAAATCCTTAATTTTGTTCAAAAACAAATACCAAAGATTATATTTTTTTCAGTCCTAGAATGCACCTGTATACAAAGCATGCACTAATGGAGAATGGAGTTCATGCACAGTCATTTTTAAAAAAATTAAAAGTCAGAGTAATTAAAAAGTGACTAGTTCAAATACCTTTTCTAAAAATGACAAGATTTTCACAATGGCTGCTGCATGAACTCTTGGAATGGTGTAAGATGAATTTGGGTACATCATTAGTCAGTAGAGACATGTCTTCTGTAACAGGTTACTCTCTTTATATGAATATTTCATGCAAATATTGCCCACAGAAATACACTACATAAAACAAGACAGCTGGAAAGTCAGAGGACCAAATATAAGATTGTCAGTACAGAGTATCCTTTCTTAAACTAGTGTATAATTGGAGAAAAGATAAAGATATACTTTTTTCCAGATATTCAGAAGATTGTTTATTTTTGTAAAAGCATATCAGGCATGAAAAGAGCTTTAGCATGCTTTAAAGTTTTTCTGGTTATTTCCAACTGTTATCAGTTGAGCTTAAGAAAGTTAATATTCAGTATTTTCCAGTATTATTCACTGGCTTTCATTATTGAAAATTACTCAAATTTTGCTCTGAAGGCAGAATTATTTACTAACCTATAGATTTTTGTGTGGTGTTTTTGTTATAAGTTCTTAGATCTTTACTAATATTAATTAATAGATCTTCAGAATAATCAAATGAGATGAGGCAATATTAATGTCATTTTACAGAAGGGAAACTGAGGCAAAGAGATTACAGAAAAAATTATAAAGTATCAGCTAATTTTATATGGTCAATTTTTAATGCTGTATAGGTCTTTATAGGCTCAGAGCAGAGGTCTAACTAAACACAGTTGTAGGTGAGATGACTCACATTCTACAAATTATATTGTAAGTGTATTGTATTGTCAGCCAAAAGATAGGAACACGGAATCGGCGACCTTTTGTGAAAAGTGTAATTAAAAGACATGAGTATGTAACAAAGTGCTATTCAGGAAAGTTGCATATACACATGCTGTACCAATGCCAAATCTGGGGTTTACAGGAAACCTTTAACTGACATTTTTCAAGTCTGGGGCTTGATTTTACATGAATGATATAAGTAACACATTTTAGAATGTATTAAACCCATCTAAGTCTGGGAGAAAACATCTGTGCCTGCCTTGCTTGCCTTTTAATCATGGATTTTTTTCTCTCAAGGCTTTCTAACCCTCAAACACTTTCAGAAGTTTTAGACAGCTGTTACATGTTTAAATTCCGGCTGGTGATAAAAAAACACTTTCTCTTCTTCCAACACAGGAGTAATTTTCTCCAGATTTACCCTCAGTTAAGGTCAGCCCTATATTTTAATAGTTACACATGTTTTTGTTTTGCTCTAGGAAAACTGAAAATAGAACTTTTCTTCCCTAAAGTCCCTGTAAGGCTCTTAGATCATACTGTATCTGTGAAAATTTTAAAATTTATATACATTTTAATTCATATAGAACTATTTTAAACCATTGTTGAAACTCTTCTGTTGCACTCAAATTCCTGTGTAATAGGATCCACAATAGACCACTCTTCACCAAAGTTGGCAATAGTCTTTCCATCCTTGAATTTTTCAGGAAGGTAAGATTCCACGGCAACTCAGGCAAAAAAGACATTTGTTTTATATTTTCAAATTTTTTTAAAAAACTATATATGATTTTTCTATACAATAGATTAAACAAATAATTTGTCTAGGAAATTAATAGATTTGAGGTGTCAGGTCTTTTTACTTGACAATTTAACTTTCACAGATTTAGGTTGATGTACGTATTTAATTTGCTGAATAATGTACATGAAAAATATATGGTTGCTATGTTGGTACCTTTGAAATTTCATTATACTTCTATTAATTTGTTAGGTTTTTTTTTAAAAAAAAAACTTAGGTATTCCCAAGATAAAATATACATTAGTTGGGTACACAAGCATTTCATAGTGTAAGACAAAAAGGAAGTGATAAGGTTTTTTTTTTTTCCTGAGCTTTCTGCCTTGTTTAAGAGACACACCTGATTTATGGATTCTGATTATATCATCACACAAAAAAAGAGAGAGTATAAAACAGAGAGTAGAGCTATACATGCAGTCACACTGTATCTTCAATGGGCATTCATTTTACAGGTTGTAAAATAAACTTAAATCTATGATTTCACTTCTTCAGCCTACCCTGTCTTCTACTGCTTTAAAGTTTTTATTGTTTTTTCTTCCATATCTTATATATCATTGTCCTGTCCCATGTTATTTTGCTAAAATAATTACTATGGAAAAATTACATATAAGTATACAAAATTTCTTCCTGTAACACATTTGGCACATAAATTTTATAGACATAAATGTATATATGCAAATCAAAACACATGAAACACGAGAAAGGTAGGAGAGAAGCTGCAAAGTTAGGATATTAAAAGGCAAGAACACCTACAGGAAACTTGATTAAAAAAAAAAAAAAAAGTGTCCTGGAGATAATTTTCTTTCCTGTGAATCACTTTATGTACAAAAGCTCAAGGACACAAGCTTAGAGAACCTTTATTTATAATCGAGCAAGTCTAAGGTCTCTAAGTCTACCTGATTTGTCAAGTTTCTTATACGCAACTCATCATACTAGAAAAAATTTATACCATCTACTTCCACTAAAAAAGTGTCAGAAAATCTGGTATGTTGAAATACATCATGGGAATATGTTAAACACATTTTTTTCAGATGATGTATTTCAATATCAATAAAATGACTAATGACAAACAGTTCAGAAATTAAATGTATACAAATTAATAAACTACAAAAGCATATTTTGATATAATTTACAAATAACTAAGCTTTCAACTTTATAACTTCAGGGGTTTCTTTGCTAGAGCAGTCTGGAAAATAGCTAACCTTGAAAATATCAAAGCAATGATTTTTATGGACCAATTTTTACAGACAATCAATAGATATAAATAAGCATTTTTCATAAAATTATTTTTTTCCATGAAGAATACTTAATATAAATGTGGAGGACATATGGTTGACAAAGATGCAATATTTAATAGTTGTTGATCAGCAGTAGAGTGATTGTGATACAAGTATTGGAACTGGAATGATGTATAAAGTAATACACACTGAGATGAACTCAGATTGTAAATGATAACCTCATTAGCCTCATGCTCAGATGATAATCTAATAGTCTCAGCTAATGCATTTGTAACAGAAAAATATGAATCTGAGCTGTTGAGGTCACTGGGATATTCACACTGAATTTAAGTCAAGATCACAATTTCTGTTTCAGCTCCTTTAGAGTTATCAAACAAAACTGCAATGTTAATTGAAAGCATGGTAAAAATGGACTTTTCTTACAACTATGTGTTAAAAAGTTAATAGACATCCAACCATTTTTATGGAAATAAAACTAAATGAAAAATCAAAGTAAAAATTTTTACTGCAACATGAGCTTGAATAACTGGGATGATGGAAGGATTATAGGACTGTCAAAAATTGGGTCTTCATTCAGCAAACATATCCCACATGTGTCACAAGTTATAACTTTATAACAAGGATCCATATACAATGAAGTATTTTTACCATCTAGAAAATGTCACATTAGGAAATAGGTACTAGTTTATGCAGAAGATATTGGATGATATTGTCATCTGTAAATTTTCCAAAACACCAGCTATGTTAAACCCATAACTAGCCTGCTGCCTTCAACTGAAAATATGGAGTTATATGAAGAGTTTTAAACTAGATTTAGCAGGGGAAGAGGATGGAGTTTTGGGCAACAGAAATGAGCCAGGGCCTGCTAATGCAGTGAGAACCAATGGGGAAACATCTGTGAAATGTCTCAAAGGAACTAAGGCATGTTTCGCTAAAAAGGTGACACAGTCAGTAGCCCAGGTGCCTCTATACCAATGGACACAGAACAGGTAACAGACTATAGCATTTCACAATGCTATTTCCATAGGCTTCCAACTCCTCCTGCCTGATACCTATGCTACATGCATTGGTATACAGGTACTATGAAATCATAGCATTTCACTACAATTGATACGATTTCAGCTATGGTTCACAGATCATAGCCAGAAAGCTATGATCTAATTGCTGTCACTGAAATGTGGTGAGATGAATCACATGACTGGAGCATTGCAACTGATGGCTATAAACTGTTCAGAAAGGACAGGCAAGGAAGGAGGGCTGAGGGAGGTTGCCCTCTATGTAAAAGAATGGACTGACTACACAGAGCTGTCTTTGAAAAACAGCGATGAGCAGGTTTAGAGCTTATGGGTAAAAATTAGGGGCCAAGCCAAGAAAAGAAACGTCATTGTTGGTGTTTATTACAGGCCACCCAAGAGGAGCTTGTTAGTGAAGCGTTCTTACTTCAACTACAGGAATTATCATGCTCATAGCCTCTGGTCCTGCTGGGGGACTCCAGTCACCCTGACATCTGCTGGACAGAGCAAGTTGCAAGCCATTCAGGAGACTTGGAGTGTGTTGAGGATAATTTCTTAATCCAGGAGATAACGTTACAGGACCTGTTGCTCACCAAAACAGAAGAACTAATTAGAGACGTCAAGATCGGTGCAGCTTGGACTGCAGTAATCATACCTTGGTGGAATTCAGTCTTAAGAGATATGGGCCTGGTGAAAAGTAGAGTCAGGACACTGAATTTTAGGACAGCATATTTTCAGTTGTTTAAGGAATTACTGAATGAGATCCCCTGGGAAACTGCCCTCAGGGATAAAGGAGCTGAACAGAGCTGACAGTTCTTTAGGGGGTTATTGTTAGAGTGCAAGAGCTTTCGATTCCCATGTGTAAGAAATCAGGTAAGGAAGGCAGGAGATCAGCATGGCTGAGTAAGGACGTCCTGGCCAAACTAAAGTGCAAGAAGGAAATGCAAGGCAGTGGAACCAGGGACAAGTAACCTTGGAAGAATATAGGGACACTGTCCAGATGTGTAGGGCTGGGATCAGGAAAGCTAAAGGCACAGCTAGAGATGAATTTGGTAAGGCATGCAAAGAATAATACAAGGGCTTTTGTGGGCACGTTGGGCAGAAAAAGAAGATAAAAGAAAATGTACAACCCTTGGTAAATAAGACAGGCAAGCTGGTGACAACCAACATGGAGTCAAATGAGGTGCTCAACAATTTTTTTGCTTCAATTTTCACTGGTAATCTCTCTTCCCACATCTCTCAAGTCTGTGAACCTCAAAGGAGAATGAAGTTACTCTCATCATAAAAGAAGATGAGGTTCAAGACCACCTGACGAACTGAACACACATAAAGCCACAGGACCCAATGATATGCATCCAAGAGTCCTGAAGGTACTAGCAGAGAAAGTTGCTCTCCACCATATTTGAAAAGTCATCACAGTGACTGTAAAAAGAGACAGCAATTTGCAGTCTCTGGAGATAGCTCCTCTCAAATGTGAGGGCAAGGTATCCATTCAAGGAAGATCTTGTGAAACTTCCCAGGAAAATGGACTACCACAGACAAAGTCATCCAGTACCTGAGAGAATTAGCAGTGCTGGGAGTCATCTACAGTGACCTAGATGATGATGAGGTCTCCAAAGATCTGGAGGATGTCCTGTGCACATGGACTACGTGGAGGAAGGTCATTCAAAGTGCCCCAGCATCATATTCTAACAGTTTAGTAGCAATGTATTGCCCGGATATAGATACACCACCTGTGGAGAGAGTGTCTTCTTGGCTCCAAAGTTTTGAAGAAAATCTCTGTACCTCCTCATGGGCCAGTGCCTTGGCTGTCAGGGACACCCCTAGAAATCCTGGGTCCTCCTGCCCCGGTCAGAGGGAGAGGGAGCCCCAGGCATGTGCCATGTGGCGCACTCTGGTTTTCCCTTATCTCCAGAGAGAGGAATGTAAGTGGGATGGTAAGCCCACCTTTAAGGTGGAAGACCGTGTACACAAACTGAGAGAGAAGACAGTTGTTAAGAATGGGCCAACCAAGAAGGCTGTCAGTTTAGTCACCACAGAGGCACAAGAAGGAAGTCAGCAACCTCTCAGCCACAGAAAAACTGAAATGACCTCCCTTGATCCTGGTGAGGGGACTTCTAGTCTAGCACTGCAAAGGTCAGACAGTGAATACTCTGGTAAGGAACAGGAATAGAGGGTTCTTGCCTTCAGCTAGGAGGAGGAAAGAGATTACCAGGTATACTGAACTGTGTGGATTTGATGGTTTGCCACATCAGGCCCACAAAAACACAAGGCTTTTATAGACACTGGTGTACAGCATACACGGGTGCCATCAGGGCATAGGGGCACAGAACCCACCTGGATCCCTGGAGTGACAAGAATTATCTGTATTGGAGGCTGAGGTGAGCTTAACAGGGGACAAGTAAGAAAAGCACCCCATTGCGTCTGGTCCAGAGGCCCCTTGTATCCTTGGCATAGACTACCTCAGGAGAGGGTACTTCAAGGACCCAAAGGGGTACTTATGGGCTTTTTGTGTAGCCACTGTGAATACAGAGAAGATCAAACAGCTATCAACCCTGTCTGGCTTCTTGGAAGATCCATTCATTGTAGGATTGCTGCAAGTTGAAGAATAGCAGGTACCAATTGCTACCAGGACAGTCCACCAGCAGCAAATTCACACGAACTGAGACCCCCTGGCTCCCATCCATGAGCTGATTCAACAACTGGAGAGCCAAGGAGTGATCAGCAAGACCGATTCACCTTTCAATAGCCCCATATGGCCCATGTAAAAGTCTGATGGAGGTTGGAAGTTAGCAGCAGACTATTGTGGCCTGAACAAAGTGATGCCACCACTGAGTACTCCTGTACCAGATATGTTAGAGCTCCAGTATGAACTGGAGTCAAAGACAGACAGGTGGTATGCTAGAACTGACATTTCCAATGCATTTTTTTCCATTCCTTTAGCAGCAGAGTGCAGGCCACAGTTTGCTTTCACATGGAGGGTTGTCCGATAAACCTGGAATCAACTGCCCCAGGGCTGGAAGGACAGCCCCACTATTTGTCATGGACTAATCCACAATGCACTGGAAAAGCATGATGCCTCTGAACATCTACAATACATTGATGACATCATCATGTGGAGAAACAAGGCAGAGGAAGTGTTTCAGAAAGGAAAAAGAGTAATTCAGATTCTTCTGAAAGCTGTTTTTGCCATAAAGAAAAGCAAGATCAAGGGATCTGCACAGATGATTCACTTCTTGGGAATAAAATGGCAGGATGGATGCCATTATGTGCCTACAGGTGTGCTCAACAAGATAGCAACTATGTCTCAACCAGTGACACAGGAAGGAAAACTAGAAGAAAACATAAGCTTTTCTAGGCCTTGTGGGGTTCTGGAGAATGCATAGACGAGGTTATAGTCAGCTTGTGAGCCCTGTCAAGTAATCCAAAAGAACTATTTTGAGAGAGGCCATGAGCAACAACAAGCCTTTGAGCAGATAAAACAGGAAATAGCTTGTGCGGCAGCTCTTTAAGCCTGTCTGGAGAGGCAACATATAAATGGGCTCCTATTCGAGGGGTGGACCTGACCATGGTGACCATCACACAGGTCACTCATGAACGTGAAACTTGTGTTGCAATCAAATGAGCCACCTGAGTAAAATGTCCCTGGAATGGAGGGTGGTGGCTGGGTTTTCCATACAGCAAGGCCTGTCAGATTGACTATATTGGACCACTGCCACAAATACGCCAAAGAAAGCGCTACATACTCACCATGGTGGAAGGAATTACTGGTTGGCTAGAAACATACCCTGGAAACCATGCCACTGCCCGAAACAGCATCTTAGGCCTTGAAAGGCAAATCATATGGTGACATACTACTCCAGAAAGAATGGAATCAGACAATGAAACTAATTTCTGAAATAGCCTCATAAACTCCTGGGCCACAAAATATGTCATCGAGTGGGTGTATCATGTTCCCTATCACCCACAAGCCTCTGAAAGACTGAGAGATAATAATGGACTGTTAAAGATTATGTTGAGAGCATTGGGCAATGTTTCTGAAATAGCCTCATAAACTCCTGGGCCACAAAATATGTCATCGAGTGGGTGTATCATGTTCCCTATCACCCACAAGCCTCTGAAAGACTGAGAGATAATAATGGACTGTTAAAGATTATGTTGAGAGCATTGGGCAATGTGGCATGGAAGCACTGGGATACAAATTTAGCAGAAGCCACTTGGCTGGTTAACATCAGAGGATCTGCTAACCATCCTGGTCCTTCCCATACAAAACCCTTACATACTGTGGGAGGAGATAAGGTCCATGTAGTGCACATAGGGAATTGGCTGGGGAAGGTGGTGTGGATCTCTCTTCCCATGGGAAAAGGCAAACCCATTAATGCGATTGTCTTCACTCAAGGACCTCAGTGTACTGGGTGGCTAAGGGGGAAAGATTGGGAGACCTGGTGAGTGCCTCATGGATACTTAACCTTGGGGAAAAATAATCTGTGATGTGACTTGTATGTTGTAGGAATTAATGTAGGAGGAACAACCTGAACCCAGAAAGAGTGAGTTTTGTGAAGAACCACATGAGTGCAGCGATGACCCAAACCAAGCCGATGCTGATGCCCAACAATTGAACATACTGCTTCCTCTGTCCAGAGCACCCATCTTGACAGATGGGGCCTGTTCTTATGAACATCTGGAGGAGTGGAAAAAGCCCATAGAATGGGAGAATAACATCTGTCTGTTGAAGGACAGGGGATAATAGCTAATCAGGATGTATAAATCTGTATGTTGGGTATAAAGGTGGTTTAAGTATGTATGAAAAAAGGAAAGAAGGAAAGAAAGAAGGAAAGAAGGAAGGAAAGAAGGAAAGGAAGGAGGAAAGGAGGAAAGGAGGAAAGGAAAGGAAGGAAAGGAAGGAAAGAAAGGAAA
>NW_010516945.1:0-23546 GCF_000687285.1 Phaethon lepturus | reverse complement strand
AACCTTAGTGATTCTGTGATTCTGTCATTCTAGAAGAAAAATATCTATTGGCCTTCAAGTTGTTGCTAATCTTTATTTCATTATACTTTGCTTCCTAGATTACATCCTATTAATACCAATAAAATTTGTATGGATAGAGAGCATCTGAAAGGATATGTATCCCAAAAGTGTAACTTGTGCACTCTAATTCAGTCCTGGGGCAAGGGAACAGATTCTGTGACTGTAATATAGAACAAAGAAGAATAGGTTTGTATCTGCTATGTGCAATTGCTGTGAAGTAGCACAAATCCATCTTTGATCATAAAATCCATGAAGTTCAGAGAATCACAGACTCACAGAATTGTTGAGGCTGGAAGAGATCTCTGGAGGTCATCTGGTCCAACCCCCCTGCTCAAGCAGGGCCACCTAGAGCTGGTTGCTCAGGACCACGTCCAAACAGTTTTTGAATATCCCAAAGAATGGAGACTCCACAACTTCCCTGGGCCTGTACCAGTGCTCAGCCACCCTCAAAGTAAAAAAGTGTTTCCTGATGTTCAGAGGCAACCTCCCGTTGTTTCAATTTGTGCCCATTGCCTCTGATCCTGCCACTGGGCACCACTGAAAAGAGCCTGGCTCCATCCTGCTATGCACCCTCCCTTCAGGTATTTATATGTATTTGTAAGATCCCCTCGAGCCTTCTCTAGGCTAAACAGTCCCAGCTCTCTCAGCCTTTCTTCGTGGGAGAGATGCTCCAGTCCCAGTCATCATCTTTGTGGCCCTTTGCTGGATTCACCTCAATATGCCCATGTCTCTCTTGTAATGGGGAGCCCAGCACTGGACACACAAGTGTGTCTCACCAAATGCTGAACAGAGCGGGAGGACTGCCCTCCTCAACCTGCCGGCAACACTCCTAATGCAGTCCTGTATACAATTAACCTTCTTTGGCAGAAGAGGACATTGCTGGCTCATGTTCAACCTGGTGTCCACCAAGACTCCCAGCTCCTTTTCTGCAAAGCTGCAAGTTTTTGGATCCATTGACAACAAAGATATTAGAGCATGCAGCATTCCATTCATGTACCTCACTCTGTGTCCCAGCTACACAAGTAGATTTTAACCAACCAAGGCAAAGCTCAGACCATCAACTCAGTTAGTTACTCTATAGAGCTTCTCTCTCCTCAGGTCTCACAAATATCTGTGAATTGTGATATTCTGAGATGAAACAGGCTCCAGACCCTCAGGGCTAGGTAAAATATGTAGGTGTAGCTAAAATATCAAGAAAGGTGAAATGTAGGAGACATATAAAGTTACTAATGGAATAAAGGCAGTTCTCAATTACAATAGGAAGAGATAATATTAATTTTGCTGATTTAGGTATGACTTTCTAGGCAGGCAGCAGATTTTAATATATCCAGAGACTCTTTAAAATATTTACATTTTCTAAGGCACTGTTCATCTACAGAGACTAACAAGATATATAGAATTTTTTTTTTCCTATAACTTCCCTTGGACAGGGTTACCGTATTTCTGAAAGCCAAAAGTATATGATGCAGCCCTAGAGGCCTCAAAAGCAGCCCAACCCTCCAAAGGCATAATGGCATATAAGAGCACGATGCTGAAGTTGATTAACCTCTCCCACAGCTCCCAGAACCCCACCATATAATCCATTCTCACCTCCAGAATTCTACCTTCCTAAAACTTCCAGCTCCCTGTCTGCTCCAAGCCCTTCAGTTGATCTCAGCTCTTCCTGCAGGTCCAAGAACCCAATCTTGCACCAGATGACACCTTAAATGCCTTCCTGTTGCTGCCAGCATCCCACCCATTATGCCTCAAACCTGAAGGTATCTCTGCCACTCAGATTTCTTCTGTCCCTTGTCTTCTGTTCTGGTTCACACTGCTGCATCTTCCCTGTATTTAAGCTCTAATGCCCCTGAATTTCCACTGGCTGCTGGCTGGCCACGCGTTACCTCTCTCACTGCCTACTTCAGTAAGGCAAGCTGACCTCCATGTCTTCAACTGTTCCTCATTACTGGTCATTCCTTCTCTATTCTCTAATTTTTTTGGCAGATGTGGGGGAATGGGTAGGAGATGTCTCGATTCCACCTTCAATTCTACCTCATCTACTCAGTAAGTCACCCCAGAAATCAACATACAATGTATCCAGGGTACAAGCTACATTTACTGAAACCACAGGAAGACACACAGTGGAGAGGAAATAAAGTGGATATACCTATCAGTTTGCTCTCATTTACACTGCAAGAACTGGGCTGGGCAGGGAAGAGAGAGAATACAAAACACACTTTAAGCCAATTTGCTTTTACTTGCCAGCAGAATTCTAAATTGACTCAAAACCTGATCAGCATGACACCATGCAGTCAAACATCAGAGCACAGATGAGATAGGAGAGCACAGAGTTTGGAATGTTAGGGGAATATGACTTCTACCCAGGCTTCTTTAAGTACTAGGAACGGCTGTGAAGCATTTTTCAATTGAAACACCATGTTGCCACAACCCTCTTGCTCTGTGATTACATACACAAATGAATTCAGCAACTCTTGTTCCGATCACCCAAGATGCGAGAGTACTATATCATCCCTGTCCTTGAAACAAAACATAATCTTCATATATGTGTGTGACACACAAATTTTGAAAAATTGTTTTGTTTTTATTCTTTCACAAATGGATACAGAAAGTAGGGAAGTTGCTTATTTTCAGTTATTTAAAAAATCCATCTTCTTACACATTTGCGCAATGCTGCATGCTTTACAGTCTCTTTTCATATGTAAAATGCTGGTTTTGTTGAAAATAAAGGAAATACAAGTAGTTCTATTAATACTGATTTTCATAATGTTCCTTTAAAGGGATCTTAAATCCTAATGTTTGGCTCTATGATTAAAGACTTTCTGGAATGTTCCTTCTTTGGAAAATATGTCCTGATGGGAAAGACTAGACTGAATAACTTTAGCTAGACAGATTTTACCTGTAACTCAGAAAATTCCCAAAGTACTCAAAACATTTTAAGTATCTTTGTATGATGCCTCCTCAGATTATTTTACATACCTTTGGCATGCTGACAACTAAATGACCAGTTGTTTGTGATCTTTTAGCAGAGCTGCTGTCTGGCTTCACTTCCTCAGGGAGCACAAGCTGAAATGGCTATAAGAAAATATGGGATTGAAGTATGTCATGCTAATTTTTATTTTTTTTTTGACCTGGAAAGAACACATGCAGAAATATCACTATCACATCCTTTGATCTTAAGGACAGTATAGGTCTAAATCCTCTCACTGTATATGTAGTATTACTAATTCTAATAAATGATTAGCATGTTAAATAGCTTTTACTTAGAAGTATAGTTATATGTATATTCTTGAATTGCTGTCATTCCTGAAGTGACATTTCTAAAGAAGGTTATAAAATGATGCTTGACTTATATTAGCAATTAAATGAGAAAGATTATCCAGCACATTTTAGACGTGAAGTAATTCTAAAGTTTTGTTTATGCAGTTGGTACAGTCAAAAATAGGGATTTCAGTTTACTGATTAAGTACTTTGAATTTTTTTTTTAAATTCATGATAAATTTAAAACCATTGTGAAGAGAGAAAACTGGAATGACATTTTAAATGCCCTTTCAAAAGAATATACATCCATTTGTTTCTGTCAGCTATAAATTCCAGATGGTGAAACTGCTAAATTCTAGCCTAGGGCAACTAGTAAGCTTTCTTCTTAAGTGAATTATGGTACACTGTGGGGGGGAATAAGAAGGGAGAAGGAGAGAAAGAGAGAGTGAAATTTCATTTCAGACTTTGCACATCTTCTGTTTAGGTCTTCCACAGTTTATGTGGAATCCAAAATAATGCAAGTATGAAAGAACATTTTTTCTACATACATGCACACTATTGGTAACTCATAAAAATGTCAGATACAGAGCCCACATTAACTCTTGATTTGAAACAAATGTAGTAAAAGATCACTAACCTTTCCCTTCACCAGTACTCGTATGTAAGTTGGCTGGACATCAACATCAAGCAGAGAAGTGTCCAAATGTCTTCAGATTGAAATATAAATAAATTAATCAATCTACCATACAGTCCAGTAAATAACCATTGCAGACCATATAGCTCTTTAATGATGATTTTGCAGTTTATAAACTACAAACTTCAATTTCAGTTATTAAATTATATGAAATATTATTAGGATTTAATGTCTTTGGGAGAAAAACATGATCTTCCTGTGTGTTCACAGAATGTCAGTTAAAATCATGTCTAAATTCTGTCAAGTCCACCATACCAGCTATTTTATTAACTGCAAGAATTCAAAATCTTTGAGGAAAATGGAAAAGTCTTTCTTCTATTAGTTTAGTGCTTTACATTAATACGAAAATTAATCTATTTTCTATTCAAGATTGTAAAAGTGTTTTGCTACTTTTCTTTCTGAAGGCTTAACTAGTAAATGTATGAGAGTTCCTTTTTTTTCACAGGATTTGCTGGAAAACAATAAACAGAAATACTTTACATTTCCAGAAAACACAGTACTTTTAAATTTCATAACAGTCAAACAGAATTTGTGACCTGTAGTAGCTCCACTTTAACATCTGCTCTTCATCATGTGACACATACACTCATGTGAATGCACAAGTACGTATTCTCAATTTCCCTTCTTTTATAACATTACTTCTGAGGTGAATTTTTCAAACTTTTTAGCCTGCATTTCTTACAAGTGAGCACAGAATATTACAACATATCCAACATTTTATTGCACCTTTTTTCTGATTTTCTGAGGCTCCAGAAAAAACTAATTCTTATAATTCTGAAACATGGAGCAGGCCTCTTTTGAGGGAAATTAATGAGCTTTATGGGAAGAACACCCGGCGTGAATAGTGTTTCCATGTTAGAAAACTAGTTCAAGCTTTACTCTAACAAGTTCCTATTATGGGTAAACAAGCTTGTGGGTTTCCAACTCCTAAGTGTGGGCAAGGCCACTGGACTGCTTAGTAGTATATACTATCAAATAGTTACCAGGTGTCCTTGCCATACTTTGGTCTGGTTCAACCAAATTTCTTCCAGGCAATGCCCTGTCACAGCTGTCGCAGGAAACAGCATGGGCCATGGACTTTTTGCAGTAAGCAAGAAAAGTCAGACAAGGCTACCGTACTTTATCTTGGGGACAAGAAGAATTTAACTAGAAGGACTTGAATTTAACTAGAAGGACATGGAGCACTTCTAGGGCCAAAGAATGGGCAAAACCCCCATTCCCTACAACCCTAATCTGCAAATGAAGAATGGAAGAGATTTTACCTAAGTATAAAAGGACAGGTGTGTAGGAAACAGGCTGCCCAGAGAGGTGGTAGATGCCCCATCCCTGGAAACATTCAAGGTCAGGTTGGATGGGGCTCTGAGCAAGCTGATTTAGCTGAAGATGTCCCTGCTCATTGCAGGGGGGTTGAACTTGATGACCTGAAAAGGTCCCTTCCACCCCAAAGATTCTATGATTCTATGAAACCTGCCTGTGGACTGCAGAAAACATCAATTCCAGAAAGGACTGTCAAATGCAGTCCTCATTAAGGAGTAACAGAGAGTCTGAAGGGTCTTTGGTTTATTCAGCTTTATTTCTTTGTCACAAGCTTCAAGGTTGATTCTATTATCCCCTATGTTATTTGTTTTCGTCTTGAAAATTCCCCATTACAGAGAGGAGTATAATTAAAATACTGTGTATTAGAACTTAAGAATGCCAAAAATTAAGAGGAAAAAAAATTCCTACCTGTAAACAGCAAGATCCAAGATGATCTGGTTTGTTTCTTCATCATCTTTCAAAGAGAAATGAAGCCTAATGATAATGACAAGAAACATCTCCAGGATAAATACAAATGTAGTGAATAAGCAAACATTACATCATACTTCAAATTCAACTGCTAGCACTTTTAGATGAATATAAATACCATTTAGACAATATGTCACATGATCATTTTAGAAACAGTTGCGATTTTCCTCATGACCAGAAAAATATACTGGCATTTGAATCAAAGTCATTCTTACATTTATATTCTGTTGCCCCCACCCAACCCACAAGAAACAAAAAAATACTGCTGAAGGTCAGTTAAAATTAAGATCAGTCTGTCAATGCAGAGAGAGAGACATCTGCTGGTGAAATCTGTCTGCTCTATTAACTTCTGCATAGAAAAAACGGTTCATGAAAAGCATGAAAAGCCTGGAACTTGGCAATTCTAACCTTTTCATATGTAAAAAACCAAATTGAATCTTTGGTCATAGCAATTAATTTGTATAGAGTATAAATATCTGCCTGTCCATTTCCAAAGTAAAACCTGATTTGCACAATATCCTTGATTCTGCAAGCTTTATAATGTTTGTTGAAAATGAGACTGCAGATTGTATTAGCTGCATGTTTGTGATCTGCTGGCTGAGTTCTTAAAATTGTGAAAGAATCTTACCAGTTATAAAATGAAAACAACATCTATTACTACAACTGTGATGAGATCTAGTCTAGACTTAGAAATGGTGCTCATATACTCAAACATTTCCCACGTATTAAAGTAGAGAAAAAACAGAATAAAGTCCATCTATAAATGAGAAGATTTTTGTAAACTAGTTATTAGTATAAAGCAAGAGGGTTTTGCTTACTGTAATTTATCAAGAATATTTCAGTGACATTAAAATACTTAGATACTTTGGGTTCAAGTAAGAGAAAGAAGCTCAAATGTTAACAGTTTAGATGGTACATTTTTTGAGCAATAAAAATATTTGCCAAAAATTCTTTTTACTCTTTGCTCTCCTCAGTTCTGATACAGTCAATTTTCAAGAAAGCTTATGGAGCTTTTAGTTTATTTTTTAATCTAAAACTGCAAAGAATACAAACCAGCTTTGTTTCCAGTTCATGCTTTTTTCTTTTACTGCACCACAAATTTGGATAATTCACTAAAACATGAAGGGTGAAAAAGAGAAAAGAATTGTACAATTTTCGAGGGGGAAGCTTAATCATAATTGAGGAAGAGAAACAATCTGTTCTCAGCAGCATGCAGCCATTCCTCTTGCTAACCTTCCAAAAAACATCAGAGAAGCTTGGACATTGCTATGGACGTTAGACTTTCACACTGAAGCAAAACCTTTGGAGAACACCAGCTTGTCTACTTGTATCTCTTCATTTATGTCTCTCCAATACACTGCCAGATTGCACTGAAAAGCTGTGATATTCTTCTTGAAGCCATGACAAAAATTGCTTATTGATCTGGCTTTACATGTGCACATCCAAAGACTAAACTCTGGTCCAGAAAACTTGGGTGACACAAACAGGACTGCTACTAACAGTGAATTCTAGGGGACTGTATTTGTTCTAAAAAGATAGCTAGTGCTAGTGCTTTATTCTAAATGTCTTTTCTTTTTAGACGCATAGTCAAATTCTGTTAACGCAAGATTTAAACTATTTTATACTTGTCTTCTTTGAACTAGAAAATAATTCTAAAATTTTTTCAGTCAACACTTTTACAAAAAAAAAGTACATCAATACAGTGGTAAATATCTTCTGGTACAGATAGAATAAACATGAATTCTTCTGCCACTACCTTTAATTTTCCCTATACCACTGAAAATTATGCACTATAATGTAGGTGTTCAAATTCCTTGAATTTGCATGGATTTATACATTTCCAAGATTTAGAAAGCATTCTTCATGCTAATGATAATTAGCTAAATTTCTTAGCTTTGATTTTGACACTAAATCAGTCTTAAGATGGAAAAACTTGTTCAAAGTACAGCAGACAAGAAAGTGGCCCTTAGTAGGCCACTTTTTGATCACAGTCTCTCATAGGATGCTCTTTGGGGAGCCATTTATAAGGAAATAATGGTTGTACTCTCTGTCTCCTGTTTTCCTTTAGAAAATGAAGGCTTGGTTCAAGTGAAATCAATGGTAACACATGGCTGATAAGCCTGGAAACTCATTCCAAAACACTTGAACACCCAGGTACCTTTGACAAAGATAAAATAAAAGAGACTTCCCTGTATCACCAGCTTCTGTTGGTAGAGACCTCATTCAGAAGGACCTCATAACATAGGAGTTCATTACATAACCTTCCCAGTTCTGCCAGTTTTACATCTGTCACCAGACAATTATTTTGTCCAGAAATATTACTTGGATGTATTTTTCCACATTTAAAGTGGCCACTCATACACATTTTTCTTCAATAGTCAAACTGATTAAACTTTTTCCATTTTTAGCAAGGTGCTGCAAGAAAGTGAGCCTTACCATAGAAGGGAAAAGAGAAAAACATTTTATATCTTTTACAGAAAAACAAGTTCTTCAATCATCAAAGACCAAAATATTATATTAAACAACCTTCAACACTTTACTCACTGAAAACAAATTATTTTCCCAGCATCAGAATATGAATTTAGAAGTCAGATTCCCCACCAGGAATATAATACTGCAATGAGAATTTGTCAGCCCTCTTATTTTTGTATTGTCATATATCTTGAAATAGTTGCCCAAATCAACTCTAAAGAGGTTAGCCTGTTTAACCTCCGAACCTTACATACTTAGGCACATTCACATTCAGAACCTTTCCTTCTGCAGTGACCAATGTCCAAAGAGGCTTCTCTCTCTTTTTTGATTCCCTTAACAAAACAGAAAAATTGTTTATTTGAGACATTTTGTACATTATTTTATACATTTATACATTTCATACATTCTGGTATTTTATGTTTAGTATGAAAAAAGAAAGAAGAGGATGGCAAAAGGTAAGGATTATCAGGTATTTGATGTTGAGGCTACAACTTCTCTCAGGGACAAAACAGGTTATAACAAGCGTCCAACTGAACATTGAAAATCATCTGAAGATGAGCAAATACTTTGTAGTATCATATCTTAGAATCATAGCATCATAAAATCAGAACCATAGAATCATAGAACGGCTTGGAAGGAACCTTTAAAGGTCATCTAGTCCAACCTCCCTGCAATGACCATGGACATCTTCAACTAGATCAGGTTGCTCAGAGCCCCATCCAACCTTATCTTACATTGATAGTAATGTCTGCTGCATGTCACAGTGCCCATTATCAAACAGTAATATATCAGATTTATCTGATATATCTTAAGAAATCAGTGGATTACTTAAACATATGAAATGGGATGTTTTTCTAGTTATGAATGGTCATACTAATCATGAGGTATCATTACTGTTAACTGATTTGATGTATGTGCAAGCAATCCTAAAGAAATTTTTTATTCATGCTAACTTAATTACTTTTACTGAAGAAATGCTTGACATATCTCTAAATAGCATGTCTATCAGTCACTATTCTGCACTAGTAAAAAGAATTTTAATGGTTAAAAGATTACAAGCAGCATCAAATACGATACAGTATGACCAAAGCATATACACATAGATCATCTGTTGATGCATCTATTACATTTTTAATTGTGTTCTTCCTTCAAAAAATACAATACATAGTAGTGATGGAGACTTTAATCTTCACTCTCCATGTCCAGCTATCAGCAATTAAACTATATCTGGCGTTCATTTAGTGCAATAAACAAGCTACCTTAAATTTATCTGCCTAAACAAAACAGACCACTGGAAGATCATTAAGACCTGTAGTACTGGTATTTTCCTGTATAAATGTTTACATCATGAGCAAGGAGAGGAAGAGTAAGGAATCTTAGTAACATGAAAAAGAAAAATCTGCTTGCACCTAGGTAAAAAATGGCTATGTTTTCTTCAAAAATACAGCACTGTAAGTGTTGCTTTGCATTAATCCACTCTTCAGCTGGTCAATATAGTGTGTATGGCTTTCAGCTGGCATGTAAAAAAACCCCATTTCTCAAAAAGACAACAGCAATACAGTGTTTTTTGTGTTCCTGAACCAGTTTCTTGCTAGAAGTTCAAGATTAAGAGAACACTAAAGGTAAATCACTAATGAGGGAAATAAAGAATAGACCACCTTGGGGGAAAAAGCATAAAAAAAGATTTCATCTATAAATACAATGGATTTGAAGAAGAAATTAAAACATTCAAGTAGAGCTACTGGAATGACTACAGAAAAACAACTTCTGTTTAAGAAAGATTCAAAACTACCCATGTGTTAAATACTATTCTAATGTATAAATCAGAGCTTTAATGAGGGATTTGTGGGCTAGCAGTTTCTACACCTGAATCCCTACTCTTAACACTTAAATGCAAAGTGAGCAAACCACCACTCTGTTCTAAAGATGCAGTCCTCAGAAATTATTTCAGAAATTATATCTTATTCTTAGCTGTTAATGATCTGTTTCTAGATGAAACCTGTCTGCTCATACAAGCCATTTTAAGGCAAATTCAGTCATGTCACAATCATTAGAGTTTAAGGTAACTTGTTTAACTTTGTGCTGAGATGAGCTGAAACACCTTGTTCTGGCAATGAGCAGCTAAAGGAGATCTTGTGCACCTTCCAGCTGCAGCTGATTTTACACTTGTCTGAATTTTCTCTGAATGAAACTGCAAGTATTCACTCATTTGGCAATTGCCAAAGCTACTCAGTTTACTATCAACTGTCCAACTACATCCCAGCTGGCAAACTTAACATGTGCTATCATGTCATAGGTAGGTTCAAATTTAGCATTAGTCTGATTGAGATCATGTCAATTTTACACTAAAATATTCTAAAATATCCTTCTACACTGAGTTATATTAAAGTTACATTTCAGCTCTTGTCCACCAGCAAGGACGATTTGAAGTTGTCAGAGGCACTTTTCTGTTCTCATCCTTCTCGTGCTACCTAACAAAATTCCCACCACCAAAACAAAATGAACTGTGAAAGGATTTTTAACTCCTTTAAATGCCTTGGAAATTTAGAAAAATCCAGAAAATAATTATTCAATCTTTATTATAACACTATGTGGACTCTCCTTGAATATTTAGAGGGAAGCATTTGCAACACATTTGCTTTTGACTAGAGCAAGGCATCCCCTTCCCAACACAGCAACATTCGAACTAGCTAGAATTTGGGCTTCACAGCAGGTCTTCTGGGAAAGTTCTAGACTTTGAATTAATAATAGCAAAGAGAGATGCAGATTTCCAGATTTCTTGGAGACTTCCCTAGGACTGACTTTTTCAATACTTAGGCTTGATAAATCTTTTTAAAAACATGCCATTAAAAAGAACAGCTAGAAAAATCTAAGGCACAAGTGGTGTTTTATAAGGAAAAAAAAAAAGGGAAAAAAAAGACATTGCTTACAATGTATGTGGAGCTGGTAAGTCACAGCAATAACATAACTTTTATTTGCTAGTATTTGCATTAATTTTCCATTGTCAGCAAAACCAGTGGCAGCTTTAGAAAGTTTTAAAGGCTTTTCAGGGGCCAGACATCTTCAGATTCAGCATACCAAATAGCATAGATAACGTGAAGAATCTTGTTACTCAGGACAAATATCTTTGATAATGTATGTGAAAAAATTTCTAAGTCAAGTCACATAGAAAAGGTGCATGAAATGCCACTTGTGCAAAAATTTTGTAGCATGGCCTGTAGGGTGTTTATATAACGCATGCTGCACTCCGGGTAAATGCTTTTAGCTAGAATGTTAAACACTGAACTACACAAAATACATTATTTTGCTGACAGAAAACTGAAAAATCTAAAGTCCATAAAACATAGTTGAAAAGAGAAATTACATTTAAAAACTTTATTTGAGGAAAAACAAATTAAGAGGCATTGTAAATATAGTTTAGAAAATGAAACAAAACAAAATGAACAATGTGACTATTTTATTTAGATTTTATAAGCATATTTGCACAGGAAACAGGGATTTAAGCTGCCAGTTCTCAGTAATATTTAATGTGAGGCAGTCACCTATCTCTACTCTGTACCTTTGAAAATTTCCCCTTCCTCAATTCATAGAATATAGTAAAACAAAAAAATACCTTATATTGTCTTTAGCTTTCCGTTTTTCTTCAATATATCTGTGAGTTTCTAATCTAGATTCCGGAGTATATGGTGTAGGCTCCTCCCAAAATCTTCTGTCTTCTTCATCATCTTCAGCTGTTCTCCACATTTCTTGTTCTCTGTCTCCTGCCTGATGGTTTTCTTTGTTCTGTATGGAGTCTGGGCTACACAAGACCACATGGAATATATGCCAGTGAAATGAAGGAAGAGTAAAAGTACTTGATAATGAATTCTTGCAATAATATTTTTTTAACCCAATACTAATAGCTGCGTAATTCCTACCAGAACAGTATCTTACAGATTTGGATAGCGTTCTCTGCTCTGCTTCTTTCATCAATCAACAAAACATATTTCGACATAATGTTTTTCATTGACTTAACCACGAAGTGATACTATGGTTATGCCTACCTCCCTGAAAACCCTGAGAGATAGTTCAACAGATTTAATTTCAGGAGCAGAATTTTTAGATACCCTCACAACTTTCAGGTGAAAGAAAACCTTCAGTCCTTGTGATATTTAAGTATTCCCAATATCAGGCAGCAGGAGATTAGAAATTGTCCTGGTTTCAGCCAGAACAGAGCTGGTTTTCTTCACAGCAGCTAGTGTGAGGCTGTGTTTTGGATTTGGGATTAGAAAACGTTGATAATGTGCTGATGTTTTGAGTTATTGCTAAGCAGTGAAGGACAGTCCAGCTTCTCATGCTGGCCTGCTAGCAAGAAGGCTGGGGGTGCACGGGGAGCTGGGAGGGGACACAACCAGGACAGCTGACCCAGGCTGGCCAAAGAGATATTCCCTACCATATGACATCATGCTCGGTATATAAAGCTGGGGCGAAGAAGAAGGAAGGGGTGGAGGGATGTTCGGAGTGATGGCGTCTGTCTTCCCAAGTAACCATGACGTGTGATGCAGCCCTGCTTCCCTGGAGATGGCTGACAACCTGCCTGCCCATGGGAAGCAGTGAATTAATTCCTTGTTTTGCTTTGCTTGTGTGCGCAGCTTTTGCTTTACCTATTAAACTGTCTTTATCTCAAACCATGAGTTTTCTCACTTTTACCCTTCCAGTTCTCTCCCATGTCCCACCACGGGGGAGTGAGCGAGCGGATGCGTGGGGCTTAGTTGCCAGCTGGGACTAAACCACAACAGAAATTTATATGGTAGCAACATTTCACTTAAGGCATCTCCTCAAGTGCTGTCTTAGAACCTGAGTAATGTTTTCCCCCTAGCACCAAGCCTCTGTAATCTTCAGAAATTCTCTATCAATACAGAGAGAAAAATAAAGTTATGATACAGCTGTGATCTATGAGGACAAAGTTCCATAGCAAGCTCCATGGAACTTAGACTTTACTGGATTAAAATTAAGATGGATGGCAACTGCAGAGGAACATGACCCCAGACAAAAATCCTTCTGCTATCCAGGTAATCTCAGTGATATTAGGTGGAAGAAGTATAGAAATCAACATTCCGTAGCCTTTTACATCTCAAAAGATCTGCAATATTCCTTTTCAGGCTTGGTATCTAATAAGTCTAAAGCAAAAGGAACTATAGGTGAACAGCTGCTTTCTCTGGAACTCCTGTATCACTTTAAATAACAATTTCCAGCTGTTTTCCTGAAAGAAGCTATCAATTACACTGTTTTGGCACCCAGACAATTTAGATTGGAGTTTTGGGACAAAAATTATATTGTACTGTCTGTGCGTCAGTAATTCATTATGTTTGTAATTAATTATATTTTTCATTATAAATAACATGTATGAGGAGAAATAATTCTGACGGAATCAACAATAAAGACAAACAAAAATATTTAAGTGGAATTATATAAACTATTTAATGAGGAAAATCAAAATTCTTAATGAAGAAAGAGAAAAATGACGTTTACTCACAAACTGTTGTTACTTACTGTTACCTGTCAAATCCAAGCTTAGATTCCATTTGTTTTTGTTTCTTGTCCTTTCTTTCTTGCATCCTTATTTGAGCTTCTTCTTTTTCTCTGGCCCTTCTGAGAAGGTAAGCTTCTTCCTGTTCTCTGATTTTCTGTTTCACTTCTGCATAGTTTTGAAGTGCTTGAATCCTCTCTGAACGCTCTATTTCTTTACTATCCAAACACTTCCCAAAGGGAAAAAAATCAATATGGATATGTGAGAAATTTTAAACATATTCAAATCAATAAATCCATTAAACTTTAGGTTAATTTTGGTAGACTACTTTCTGTATAAAATCAAAAAACACTTTCAACCTCCCATAGCACTATATAAGTTATACTGTACTAAATTTAATTAACAATAAGTTGCTATTCAGATCTGAAAATGGTTTTGTGTCCAAGAGCTGCTTTTTGCATTTTCCAGCAACTTCAGTTGGTCTTACTAGACTATGTAGTAGAGTCTCTTCAGACATTTCTGATATTTGTCTGACCTTAATTCAGCTCATGAAACTATTACAAAAATATTTCTTTTGGTGTGTTAGCTTATTGCCAACTAAGTGAGCTGAATCTACTTTTAATAACTTAAGTAAGTATATGTGCTTCTTCTAGGGAAATTGTGAGAGCGTATATCAGGACTGGGACTGCCTATTTTGATGGCAGGAAATCATTACATCAGTACATCATTGCATAAAACCTCAGTCACAAAGTATCTATTTACAGTCAATGCAATATAGTGCATTTTTACATCAATTTCTATCTTTCTACTGCCTTACACTGTTGGTTTGATTCATGTTGTTGGTATGGTATCAACAACCTGGTAACTTTCTGCAATCATGAAAATAATTTAAAAATACATTCTGTGTATAAAAACAAATGAGGAAAAAAAGCCAGAACTGTACAGTGTATTTATTTTTTCAGAACTTTGTTTAAGGATCTCCAATGAAAATGACAGAAAGTTAACAAATGCATGTGGTTTAGTCAAAACAGAACTAATTTATTATCATATTATTTCCTGTAGCCACTTATTCTTCAGAATAGAATTTAATTTTCTGTGGACAGTAACAAAAATGCTCCCAGTTTTCCTACCACAGGCATTTATTTTGTTTGGGATAATTATGTTCAGTCAACAATGCTGGCTATTGATTTGGATATAAATTTAATTTTTAAAATCTTACTTTTAATTGATGAAGAGTTGCCACCACAAATTGTCTATAACCTTCAAATTCAGTACATGGGTTACCCACTAGAAACAGTTCCTTCAGATGTATATTATATTTTAGGGCTTCAATACTGGAGAGTTCACCAATGAAATTTGCTGTCAGGTCAAGTTTCTTCAGTTCTTCACAGCCTGTTTGAAAAAAACGTAACTCAGTTTGTCCATAACATAAATGTACACGACATACACCTGCACACAAACAAACATACGTGCACACACTTGCATATAAAACTGTCTGCATTTGTTGTCTGTACACTAAGTTCATCCTATCAGAATACATCTTTTCCAAGCCACAAGTGAAAGAGTGACTCACAGCTTAAGTTTATGAGGTCACAATATTTATATAAAGAAAAAAAATCTCAATAAAATACAAAATATCAAAAACTTCATGGTCAGTGCTTGTATACTAAATGAGCTATTAAAAGTTTCATTTCTGGATAAGCTGGACTTCAGTTTTAACAGTCCGATTGTCTTGGTACCCCTCCTCATTTGAGTCTTCACCAAATGGTTAAAAGTGTCTAATTGCTTCAGGAGAGCAGGATCAATTATGGGTTTCATTTCTGAGTACTGTTAATCACAGATAACATTATTCAAGTGTAAAGGTAAGGTCTTCTAAAACTTCACTCTAAGTCAAGATAAGGGTTTCCACTCTATGGACTCAGCTATCATTGTGAATACTTTACCACAAGTAAAATTGCAAATGCTGGTGAGAAAATCTTGTTTGTTAACTGAAACAATTCATTATAAACAGAAACTCTAAATTAGCTAACAAAATGTTCTGAGAAATCTGGATCCAAAATTTATCAGCCTCTCCTTTTATCATAATCTGTCCATGAATCATAACCTTGACTCTAAGAGTAAAAAAGTTTAGCTAAGTTTAACTTTGGTGTTCATCATTGTAATCATTACTCTTCCTTTGCAGGTCTATTTGGCAAGTATTTTATGCATAATGGAGCTGAAAGAAAATAAACAACTCAAAATAATTTATTAGGGGATTTAAATAACCCAAATTTTTGCAAGGCTCACTCCCAAAGGTTGTGACTTGTAAGTAAATGACAAATTACAGTAATAAATAATGCAGCCTGATAGAGGAACTTAAAATTTAATGGTATGAAAACAGATGCAGCTTTCTCAACAAATTGACAAATATGTAATGTACTACCTATTTCTTCAACTTTGTGTTTAGTCTATTCACTTTCCTTTATATTTGATTTAAGCTATCCTCTTGAATCAGCTTGCAGACTTAAAAAACCCCAGAACCACAAAACCCAAAACAAACAAACAGAAACTCTGCTTTTTTTTTCTTGTTCCCTTGTCAAAGCGGACATTTTAAAGATTCAGCAACTGGCCTAATCATAATCAAGAAAGAAAAAGAAATCAAGTCAGAAATTATTCAAGTAATGTGGAATGTGTTTATGGGTGGCTCTATGTCTTATATTTTGATCTTGGAAAATGCTAGATCTTTGCACATGCGATTATAGTGACAGGATAAAGAAACACAGATAACAGACAGGACTTCATGCAATGACAGAGAAAAGAACCATCCGAAAAACTCAAAAATACCCCAGACTACTAACGCAACCTGTACACAACCTGTACACAGAGCTGAACCTTCTTGTGTGTGACACTTGATTGCTGAAGTGAAAATGACTGCTGAAACATTACACAAGAGAGACTTCTTACAGCCTGCCTCTACATTTAAAAAAAAAAAATCATCACATTGCTCCACTCCAGCTAACCTACATAACAAATTATCTTATCTTTACAGTGGGGAAATACCAATTTCTTTTTTTTTTTTTTTTTACTTTGTAAAGTATTAAAGAATAGAGCTATCACAGCTAGCAACACTGGTGAGAGAGTATGCAAAAAGAGAGTTAAAATACATTTAAGAAAATTAAATTATAAAACTGCAGCAGGAGGAAGCATTTCCTGCAAAGAAGCATTTGTTGAAATGCTGCACACAAAAAGGCTCTTTCTGAGCATCAGCAAAGTACCTTTACTGGTGGACATACTTAATGGCTTTTTTACACTAAGTCACAACTTAAATGTTTCAATACGAAAAGGTAAAATGGTTTGCTTAAAAACTGACCTTCCAGATTTTCAATTCTCTCAATGTTGTTCAAAGCTACGTTTAAATATTCCAGCTTCTTTAGTTTGCCAACATTTTCTGTAACAAAAAATAGACTTGTTATTTCAGTTTTCTTCATTGGAAAGGTCATTATCATTTTACTTGCTCACTTCAACTAAACAATGAAGCAGAAACATAGGAAGGACAAATCAGAATATATATCAGATTAATGGGCATTAATATTTTAATATTAACAAAAAGACAAAACCAAAAAGTTATCTGAAAACACGAATTAAAAAAGTAAAAAGAAATAAGGAAGGTTATAAACACATTTTTTATCACAAATCCATAAAACAAGTACATAATGCAAGAGGACTGGCCAAAAAGTATGGTGAAACATTCCATTTGTCATGAAACTCAGAAGAGATCAGGCCATACTTAGTCAAGCTTTATAAAATCAGAATTTTACACTCAGTCATATAGAAAAGATTGGCTTCTTTAGTATATGTTTAATTTTTAAAGGTCTTTTATCTATAGGGTTAATACAAGAAATGTCTTCTCCCTTTCTAAAATTTTTGCAAATAAGGTTTTATATGGCTTCAGTATGAACAAAACAAAGCTACACACCCACAACACCCTCCTAATTGGAAGCTAACCTGTATCATTTTCACCATGAACTACTGAAAATAGCAAGTTTGCAATGTGTGGGGTTGTGTCAGAATGGCTAGCAGTTCCTTCCTTGAATACACAATGGGGCAAAAGAGGGAATAGGGTAGTAACAATCTTCTTCAGTCCCAAAAATGTCAGAAAAATGCAAATACCACTTGAGATACATGACACGCAGGTCAGAGACACAAATCTGAGACAAGATACAGAGTGTAACTTGTGTCATAGTTCACCAATTTCTCGCCAATCACCCGAACTTTCAAAGATCTGACTGGAAAACCTACCCAACGAAGTCATAAAGTTTACCTCAAACTCTAATTCACAAGCTGCACTGATGAACTGCTGTACAAACTGTCCCTGCAGTTCTTCAAACAAAGAAATTCAAGCAGAGGGAGCTTCATCTAACCAACACAGATCATGTCTACAGCTAAGTTAGTTGTCTAGGCTCCTCTATAATCAATAAAGAGAAATAGGTTCTTCAAGGTGCAATTTGTCTTATTTTAAATTGGCTGTCTAGAACCAGTGATCCAAACCACGCTCAAAAATATGCCTTTTCTTCATCACTGGTTATAAAGCGAGGCTACAGTAACTGCCTAAGAAACAGAGGTCTAAAAGTTTGGTGACATGAATCCTGCCACTTAGTTTACTAAGACCTTGCAGAGTTATTTTCTTCATAATTCACAAACATGATGAAATTAATTGCTCAGCAAGGACCTGTGCAGCTTAGGTTGGCTGTTCATTTTTCTTACCTATTTCTGTAACGGCAGTGCCTGTAGAGATGAAGATGTGAGAGAGACAAATGTTGAAGCCAATGGCATCTTGCACGTTTTTTTCTATTTATAGAAAAGAAGCAGGACTCATCCATACAGTGGATGCCTTACAACTTGCCATCTGATTAGTAGGCAAGTCTGACCTTGAGGGCTGCATAAAGTTTTTCTTCAAGAGGAGAAAAGACACATCCCAATAGAGTCAATATAAAACATTCAGCTACAATATTTTGTGTGCTTGGAACTGCTGTGTGGTCCACCTGGACATGTTAGTATGCACTGGGAAGAATTACTTCTCAGATTCAGTAATTTGTAACAAAACCCCTATTGGCAACCCTTTTGGTCACTACTTATATAGTGCTTTTTCTTTCTTTTTTTTTTTTTTGCATTTGTTACTAAGGCTCTATCTTGGAAAGCTGTTACGTTATACAAGAAGATATGAAGTAGGAAGTTGGACACTTTTCCAACTCCTACAGTTAGATTAAATTCAGGTAAAAATTGTATGCTTCAAAAATGTAATTGCTGAAAAAATCTTCATTTTTTAATTTCATGAATTGTTGAAAAATATGATATACTGTACTAACCTAAAGGAGGTATGAGTGTTGACAAAAGAAGAAGATGAAGTCTCGTGCCTAATTAAGAACACAGTAACAGAGAAAAACAACTTATTTTAGTCACATTTTTGATGAGACAGAGCAGCACACAGCAGTTTCAAAAACCTTATTCTCTCTGGGAGAAGATTCCTCCACTCTGAGAAATGCAGATGTTAGCAGTAAAGATACTGCCTAGGAGTTTCCTGGTGAGACCCTCCAGAGGATTTAAAGCCTTTGCCTACAAGTCCCGAACACACAATTTCACCCTAAAACTAGATTTTTTTTTCTTCTTCTTAAGGAACTTCAAAGAAATATGCTAATATAATTCCTGAGCACTTCTGACTTTCCATTCTTCATCTACACACTATCTGTAGAGTCTAAGCTTTTCCAGCCCAAGGCCTGATGTCATATCATTCTGTAGAGAGCCTAGCAAACATGTGAACCTATACCTCAAAACACATTCTCCTGTGGTGCAGGAAGACCATTGAGATTTCACTGTAAAAAGTTGTCTTTATGCACAAAAGCAAGTATTTTATCCGAATGAAAAATATTCCAATATTAACAAAAAATACCATATGTATAAAAACTGAATTTAAAAATGAGTATAAGAGCTAGTACTATGATATCACAGTCCATGGTACATGCTAAACTGTTTGTCTCCCTGTTTGCCACAAGACAGAATATTTAAGTTATATCTTGATTTATAAGATTTTAATCAATAAAAGGTGTTCTACACTCATATTCTCGTGACTTATATCTCAGTACTATCTTTTTCATTTAAAATTTCTCTTGCAAATTTCTGAGCTTCCTAGAAATCTACTAAAGAGACAGGGAAAGGAAATCTTATAGGAGAAGATCCACAAAAAACTTTTCTGTAGTTACTCACTCTACATTCCCTTAAAGTATGACACAACAGATATTTTTTTCTGATTTCAAAATTAATGTAAATCCATTTTAAAAGAAACATATCCAGAAAACACTTACCAATTTTTGGAATTAGATTATTCTGAAGATAAAGAATTTTTAAATCTCGACACCATTTGTCAAGATACTCTAGTTTTTCTATTTCCTGTTGATGTAAAGAGATTTCTTCCAGTGAAAAAATTTCACAGTTGTTATGTTCTGCACGTCTTCTAACAAGATCTTCAGTGACTGAAAGAAACATTAGAGGTCATATCTCCCGTTATTCATTTTCCTCCAACTCATGAACAACTTATAAAATCATTAAAACTTTTTGTTCCATCATACCAAATACATATCTGGTAGGAACAGAAATAAAAATAAAATCTGCTAGAAAATCTGACATCAAGTGCCAAGTCACTTCAACCCACTCTGCCACAGTAAACACTGTTTGTGAAACACACTCACATCACCTGTAACATTTACAAAAATCTGTATGAAAATTGCTGAGTCTTCCATAAGAGTGTGATACAACCCTTGCAGAAATTAATCCAGCATCTATTATTTTCAGCATAGCTCAGGTTGCAGATTGATTCAGGTAGACAAGCAATTAAGTGATTTATGCTCTTTTACTTCTTGATGACAGATGTTCACATCACACAGTGAGGGGCAAAGAGTAAACTAGCTACAGTGTGTCATCGTATTCTTTTGCCAGCACAGTGTGCACAGAAATAAGCAGGATGAATGCTGAAGGTAGGCAGATATTTTTGTACTTTTTCAGTGCTTGAGGCAAAGCTGTAACTAATTCATGCTCATAAATGTTTGTGTTAGAACGAAATTTAATCATGAGTATTTCTTAAGTACTACCAGGTCATTAGCAGCCAGCATAGGAGTTTCAGTGGCTGAAAGACACCAGAAACCTGGGTTCAGAGATTTCATATGGTAATATTTAATGCCAGGCATTCTTTCAAACAGTGAAAAGGCTCTGTATAATGAAGGTAAAGAAATTCTATGAGAACCAGTGGCCACTCTTGAGCTAGATGTTATTACTTTGTTTCCAGCCCACTACACCAAAAAAGCACTAGCATTTTCCTCTCCTTAACAAACTGTGAACAACAGTGAAGTACTGATTAAAAAAACAGGGTTTTATCAAATTAGCATAGGTATTTTCATGATTGTTAATGCCAAAAAAAGACTAGCAAGCCTTTCAAAAAGACTCTGAAGAAAAATAAGTAAAAAGAAAAAATATAAATACAGAGATCTGTGAAAACAAGTTGTTCCTACCATGCATTAATTAAAAGTATTCTTTCATCGCTTCTTTGTCTCAGGGAGGTTTTGTGAAATCATCCAGTTTTATTAGTGGGCCTGGAATGGCCGCACACATTCACATGGACTGGTCTGCTACAAACTGGGTGAACTACGTACCAATACAGCCCAAGCTCACATGTGTCAGTGTGACTCCGCTAGCTACAGCCTTTGGGAAAGAGATGAAACTGGTTTGGCGTATATTATATTATTTACAGATGACCAGGGTTAAATCTCGCTTCTGTTCAATAGTTTCACCTGACATGATTTACATACTTATAAAATGGTGATACTGATATTGATATAAGAGAGGATCCTGTCTGCACATAAAGCATATTGGGAAAAGTAAGTGTCTTTTTCTTTTTTAATCATGTTGGGCAGGTTTGCTGCATCTGAACAACCATCTTCCCTTCAACAGCCCATTGATTAAACCTGATCAAATTAATAGAGAAAACAGAAAAAAAATGGCAATAACTGTGACTAAATATTTTAGCCTTCACAGAAAATATGAAAAACATTGGCATTTCTGGTAAGTTACTTGGCAAATTTGCTGGAAATTTAAAAAAAAGGGCTTGCTTATGAATGTGTTTGACTAGTATTTCCAGTGCAAACAGGTATGCTTGAGCAAGAAAACAACAATATTGCACAGTCTGCATACATGCACCCTGGAGACAACATTATGCTTTATTCCTTCTACACAAAAAGAAGTCATACAAACTATTCTGGACAGAGTTTTCTTACAGTCAGATTTCCCTTTGCTGATGAAAACAAAATGGAAGTGATTGCTGCAGTGATTATGCAGAAATGTCCACTTTCATTACCAGATGGTTTGCAAAGCAAAGACAATCATTCCCCATAGAAGCTACAGTGGAGCTTGAGAGACCTGTTTTGGGGACCTGCTGTAGGGAACTGAGTGAATATTTGACATTTTGTATGCTATCTACTTCATTTAAGAAAAACGAGGGAAACAAACTTGCAAGAGAAAACAACAGATTTTAAATAAAAGCTTTTCCAGGACATTGACAAAACACATCATAAGGTTACTTCCCACCGAGAAGTTCATGAACCTGATGATCTGATGTTGCGGTAACAGGAGAATGGACTGGTGACCTGAGAGATCACAGCTACTCCCGTGTTCCCATGAACACAGGAGGAAGTAAGGAATGGCATCAATCAGCTGGAGATAACAACAGATCTTGAAGATCTTAGAGCTGGACTTCCAAAAATGACATGTTTTACTCAAAAAGGAGCAGATATGAAGGAAAGCATTAAAGAAATGGAAAGAATAAGCAGGTGGACAGCTGCAGGTATATCAAGAAACAGTGGGGGAACCTGCATTTCAGAAAAGTAAAGCATTCAACCATTATTTTAAGACTCAAATCCATACCATGCTGTTCAGGAGATTAAGCCATTCTCCTTCAGGCAGTGTCTGCTCAAAGCAGACATCTGCCAGCTTCATGCAGAGAGGAGGAGTTCCTTTCCAAAGCAGTATTTTAGCCCAGCAAGGGACTGGCAGTTCAGTGATGGTACACAATCAAAACAGACTACAGAGAAAATCACAGATGAAGGGAAATCCTCAGCAGCTTTTTTCCTGAGTGATATGTATGAGCACTCAGTCTTTTAGGTCATACTGCTTCACCTCTAAAAGATTATGGATTCATAAGCAATAGTATTGTGTATTTCAACCTCATTCAGGGTTTTTTATGTCTCTGAAAAAGCGTCTACATTGGCTATTACTACCTAAAAAAATAAATTATCATGTGGTGCTGAAAATTTATAACTGCAGGGGAAGGGCAGCACTGACAGCTCTAGACCCAGACACAAGCCATCCCATCAAGCATCTCCCCGTGCTGGGGGCTGCCCCACACATGGAGGGGTCCCTGCCTGGGCTATCCCCACTGCTGGGCCTCTCAGGGGCTGTTTCAGGAGGCAAGTGCACCCCTGTGCTCTGCTTGGTGAAATAAAATGGGTTGTTATGCCCAGGGAGGAGGGAGACCAGATAATCCAGCCGGGTGAGGAGAGCAAAGGGAGGCAAGAGGGGAGAGGGCTGCCAAGGGGTGTGGGGATGGCAGGAAAGGGGGGCAAGTGTGGGGAGAGGGAACATGGCGGCCAGGGAGAGGGCACGTCCTGGTGAGGAGGGAAGGGGCCCCGGGAAAGCAGCTCTGGGCGACACTCACTCCGCACCATGGCCGCTTTCAGCTTGCCGCCG